>NW_026916953.1:0-48863 GCF_035046485.1 Aedes albopictus
CGTCAAAATTTATTCAAACGCTATGATCCAAAAACAAACATTTCATTCAACATCACCGCCCGTCGGGGGTACATCGAAACTAGAGAGACTGCAGACTGGAATAATTTCACTCTTTCTTTCAACCACGAGTCTCAACGAACTGTATATAGTTAGTTAGCCACATTTATTGGGGTCTGCGGGGCCCGGGAGACGGCTGGGCTGCGGTTTGCGAAATGTTGCCGTGTCTTCTATACACGAGTCCAGCTGGAGATTGAACAAAAATAAACAGAGAATTCAGATTTGATTCGGGTACCTTAATAGTAGTTGAACGCCCCTTTTTGTGTTTTATGCTTTGTTGCCGTTAGTCTCGCTGAGAGTAGTTAGGAGGATGGGTTATGCAATCGCCGATCGTTGATGACACGGTGATGCGACCATCGAACTGCTTGGAGATGCAACGGAAAAGTAGTTGTTGAGAATTACTTTACATGAGGGCCCATATAGCCGAGGCGGTAAACGCACGGGTATTCAGCATGACTATGCTGAGGGTGACGGGTTCGATTCCCGGTCGGTCCAGGATCTTTTCGTAAAGGAAATTTCCTTGACTTCCTTGGGCATAGAGTATCTTCGTGCCTGCCACACGATATACACATGCAAAATGGTCATTGGCAGAGGAAGCTCTCAGTTACTGTGGAAGTGCTCATAGAAGCTGAGAAGCAGGCATTGTCCCAATGAGGACGTTACGCCAAGAAGAGAGAGAGAGAGAGAATTACATTGTCTAAATGGCTTCATACAGACTAGACTAGACTAGACTAGACCTTTCCATCCTTCTCTTTATCGTGTTTGTTTAGGAGAGTGAACAAGAAAACAGAAAACGCTAGATTCGCCAATGAGAGGGTTCTCCACAGAATCCTGAAAGGATTCTCCACAAAATCCTGAAAGGATTCTCCACAGAATCCTGAGAGGATTCTCCTCAGAATCGTGATACGATTCTCCTCAGTATCCTGATACGATTCTCCACAGAATCCTGAGAGGATTCTCTACAGAATCCTGAAACGATTCTCCACAGAATCCTGAAAAGATTCTCTATAGAATCGTTAGAGGATTCTCCACAGAATCCCGAGAAGATTCTCCACAGAATCCTGAAAGGATTCTCCACAGAATCCTGAGAGGATTCTCCACAGAATCCTGAGAGGATTCTCCACAGAATCCTGAGAGGATTCTCCACAGAATCCTGCGAGGATTCTCCATAGAATCCTGCGAGGATTCTCCACAGAATCCTTTGAGGATTCTCCACAGAATCCTGAGAGGATTCTCCACAGAATCCTGAGAGGATTCTCCACAGAATCCTGAGAGGATTCTCCTCAGAATCGTGATACGATTCTCCTCAGAATCCTGATACGATTCTCCACAGAATCCTGAGAGGATTCTCCACAGAATCCTGAAACGATTCTCCACAGAATCCTGAAAATATTCTCTATAGAATCGTTAGAGGATTCTCCACTGAATCCCGAGAAGATTCTCCACAGAATCCCGAAATCCCCCCCTGAGAGGATTCTCCACAGAACCCTGCTACGATTCTCCACAGAATCCTGAGAGGATTCTCCACAGAATCCTGAAACGATTCTCCACAGAATCCTGAAAAGATTCTCTATAGAATCGTTAGAGGATTCTCCACAGAATCCCGAGATGATTCTCCACAGAATCCTGAAAGGATTCTCCACAGAATCCTGAGAGGATTCTCCACAGAAGCCTAAGAGGATTCTCCACAGAATCCTGAGAGGATTCTCCACAGAATCCTGAGAGGATTCTCCACAGAATCCTGAGAGGAATCTCCATAGAATCCTGAGAGGATTCTCCACAGAATCCTGAGAGGATTCTCGCCGTTAGTCTCGCTGAGAGTAGTTAGGAGGATGGGTTATGCAATCGCCGATCGTTGATGACACGGTGATGCGACCATCGAACTGCTTGGAGATGCAACGGAAAAGTAGTTGTTGAGAATTACTTTACATGAGGGCCCATATAGCCGAGGCGGTAAACGCACGGGTATTCAGCATGACTATGCTGAGGGTGACGGGTTCGATTCCCGGTCGGTCCAGGATCTTTTCGTAAAGGAAATTTCCTTGACTTCCTTGGGCATAGAGTATCTTCGTGCCTGCCACACGATATACACATGCAAAATGGTCATTGGCAGAGGAAGCTCTCAGTTACTGTGGAAGTGCTCATAGAAGCTGAGAAGCAGGCATTGTCCCAATGAGGACGTTACGCCAAGAAGAGAGAGAGAGAGAGAATTACATTGTCTAAATGGCTTCATACAGACTAGACTAGACTAGACTAGACCTTTCCATCCTTCTCTTTATCGTGTTTGTTTAGGAGAGTGAACAAGAAAACAGAAAACGCTAGATTCGCCAATGAGAGGGTTCTCCACAGAATCCTGAAAGGATTCTCCACAAAATCCTGAAAGGATTCTCCACAGAATCCTGAGAGGATTCTCCTCAGAATCGTGATACGATTCTCCTCAGTATCCTGATACGATTCTCCACAGAATCCTGAGAGGATTCTCTACAGAATCCTGAAACGATTCTCCACAGAATCCTGAAAAGATTCTCTATAGAATCGTTAGAGGATTCTCCACAGAATCCCGAGAAGATTCTCCACAGAATCCTGAAAGGATTCTCCACAGAATCCTGAGAGGATTCTCCACAGAATCCTGAGAGGATTCTCCACAGAATCCTGAGAGGATTCTCCACAGAATCCTGCGAGGATTCTCCATAGAATCCTGCGAGGATTCTCCACAGAATCCTTTGAGGATTCTCCACAGAATCCTGAGAGGATTCTCCACAGAATCCTGAGAGGATTCTCCACAGAATCCTGAGAGGATTCTCCTCAGAATCGTGATACGATTCTCCTCAGAATCCTGATACGATTCTCCACAGAATCCTGAGAGGATTCTCCACAGAATCCTGAAACGATTCTCCACAGAATCCTGAAAATATTCTCTATAGAATCGTTAGAGGATTCTCCACTGAATCCCGAGAAGATTCTCCACAGAATCCCGAAATCCCCCCCTGAGAGGATTCTCCACAGAACCCTGCTACGATTCTCCACAGAATCCTGAGAGGATTCTCCACAGAATCCTGAAACGATTCTCCACAGAATCCTGAAAAGATTCTCTATAGAATCGTTAGAGGATTCTCCACAGAATCCCGAGATGATTCTCCACAGAATCCTGAAAGGATTCTCCACAGAATCCTGAGAGGATTCTCCACAGAAGCCTAAGAGGATTCTCCACAGAATCCTGAGAGGATTCTCCACAGAATCCTGAGAGGATTCTCCACAGAATCCTGAGAGGAATCTCCATAGAATCCTGAGAGGATTCTCCACAGAATCCTGAGAGGATTCTCGCCGTTAGTCTCGCTGAGAGTAGTTAGGAGGATGGGTTATGCAATCGCCGATCGTTGATGACACGGTGATGCGACCATCGAACTGCTTGGAGATGCAACGGAAAAGTAGTTGTTGAGAATTACTTTACATGAGGGCCCATATAGCCGAGGCGGTAAACGCACGGGTATTCAGCATGACTATGCTGAGGGTGACGGGTTCGATTCCCGGTCGGTCCAGGATCTTTTCGTAAAGGAAATTTCCTTGACTTCCTTGGGCATAGAGTATCTTCGTGCCTGCCACACGATATACACATGCAAAATGGTCATTGGCAGAGGAAGCTCTCAGTTACTGTGGAAGTGCTCATAGAAGCTGAGAAGCAGGCATTGTCCCAATGAGGACGTTACGCCAAGAAGAGAGAGAGAGAGAGAATTACATTGTCTAAATGGCTTCATACAGACTAGACTAGACTAGACTAGACCTTTCCATCCTTCTCTTTATCGTGTTTGTTTAGGAGAGTGAACAAGAAAACAGAAAACGCTAGATTCGCCAATGAGAGGGTTCTCCACAGAATCCTGAAAGGATTCTCCACAAAATCCTGAAAGGATTCTCCACAGAATCCTGAGAGGATTCTCCTCAGAATCGTGATACGATTCTCCTCAGTATCCTGATACGATTCTCCACAGAATCCTGAGAGGATTCTCTACAGAATCCTGAAACGATTCTCCACAGAATCCTGAAAAGATTCTCTATAGAATCGTTAGAGGATTCTCCACAGAATCCCGAGAAGATTCTCCACAGAATCCTGAAAGGATTCTCCACAGAATCCTGAGAGGATTCTCCACAGAATCCTGAGAGGATTCTTCACAGAATCCTGAGAGGATTCTCCACAGAATCCTGAGAGGATTCTCCACAGAATCCTGCGAGGATTCTCCATAGAATCCTGCGAGGATTCTCCACAGAATCCTTTGAGGATTCTCCACAGAATCCTGAGAGGATTCTCCACAGAATCCTGAGAGGATTCTCCACAGAATCCTGAGAGGATTCTCCTCAGAATCGTGATACGATTCTCCTCAGAATCCTGATACGATTCTCCACAGAATCCTGAGAGGATTCTCCACAGAATCCTGAAACGATTCTCCACAGAATCCTGAAAATATTCTCTATAGAATCGTTAGAGGATTCTCCACTGAATCCCGAGAAGATTCTCCACAGAATCCCGAAATCCCCCCCTGAGAGGATTCTCCACAGAACCCTGCTACGATTCTCCACAGAATCCTGAGAGGATTCTCCACAGAATCCTGAAACGATTCTCCACAGAATCCTGAAAAGATTCTCTATAGAATCGTTAGAGGATTCTCCACAGAATCCCGAGATGATTCTCCACAGAATCCTGAAAGGATTCTCCACAGAATCCTGAGAGGATTCTCCACAGAAGCCTAAGAGGATTCTCCACAGAATCCTGAGAGGATTCTCCACAGAATCCTGAGAGGATTCTCCACAGAATCCTGAGAGGAATCTCCATAGAATCCTGAGAGGATTCTCCACAGAATCCTGAGAGGATTCTCCACAGAATCCTGAGAGGATTCTCTACAGAATCCTGAGAGGATTCTCCACAGAATCCTGAGAGGATTCTCCACAGAATCCTGAGAGGATTCTCCACAGAATCCTGAGAGGATTCTCCACAGAATACTGAGAGAATTCTCCACAGAATACTGAGAGGATTCTCCACAGAATCCTGAGAGGATTCTCCACAGAATCCTGAGAGGATTCTCCACAGCATCCTGAGAGGATTCTCCAAGCATCCTGAGAGGATTCTCCACAGAATTTTGAGAGGATTCTCCACAGAATCCTGAGAGGATTCTCCACAGAATCCTGAGAGAATTCTCTACAAAATCCTGAGAGGATTCTCCACAGAATCCTGAGAGGATTCTCCACAGAATCCTGAGAGGATTCTCCACAGAATCCTGAGAGGATTCTCCACAGAATCCTGAGAGGATTCTCCACAGAATCCTGAGAGGATTCTCCACAGAATCCTGAGAGGATTCTCCACAGAATCCTGAGAGGATTCTCCACAGAATCCTGAGAGGATTCTCCACAGAATCCTGAGAGGATTCTCCACAGAATCCTGAGAGGATTCTCCACAGAATCCTGAGAGGATTCTCCACAGAATCCTGAGAGAATTCTCCACAGAATCCTGAGAGGATTCTCCACAGAATCCTGAGAGGATTCTCCACAGAATCGTGAGAGGATTCTCCACAGAATCCTGAGAGAATTCTCCACAGAATCCTGAGAGGATTCTCCACAGAATCCTGAGAGGATTCTCCACAGAATCCTGAGAGGATTCTCCACAGAATCCTGAGAGGATTCTCCACAGAATCCTAAGAGGATTCTCCACAGAATCCTGAGAGGATTCTCCACAGAATCCTGAGAGGATTCTCCACAGAATCCTGAGAGGATTCTCCACAGAATCCTGAGAGGATTCTCCACAGAATCCTGAGAGGATTCTCCACAGAATCCTGAGAGGATTCTCCACAGAATCCTGAGAGGATTCTCCACAGAATCCTGAGAGGATTCTCCACAGAATTCTGAGAGGATTCTCCACAGAATTCTGAGAGGATTCTCCACAGAATTCTGAGAGGATTCACCACAGAATCCTGAGAGGATTCTCCACAGAATCCTGAGAGGATTCTCCACAGAATCCTGAGAGGATTCTCCACAGAATCCTGAGAGGATTCTCCACAGAATCCTGAGAGGATTCTCCACAGCATCCTGAGAGGATTCTCCACAGAATCCTGAGAGGATTCTCCACAGCATCCTGAAACGATTCTCTACAGAATCCTGAAACGATTCTCCACAGAATCCTGAAAAGATTCTCTATAGAATCGTTAGAGGATTCTCCACAGAATCCCGAGAAGGTTCTCCACAGAATCCTGAGAGGATTCTCCACAGAATCCTGAGAGGATTCTCCACAGAAGCCTGAGAGGATTCTCCACAGAATCCTGAGAGGATTCTCCACAGAATCCTGAGAGGATTCTCCACAGAATCCTGAGAGGATTCTCCACAGAACCCTGAGAGGATTCTCCACAACATCCTGAAACGATTCTCCACAGAATCCTGAAAAGATTCTCCACAGAATCCTGAGAGGATTCTCCACAGCATCCTGAAACGATTCTCTACAGAATCCTGAAACGATTCTCCACAGAATCCTGAAAAGATTCTCTATAGAATCGTTAGAGGATTCTCCACAGAATCCCGAGAAGATTCTCCACAGAATCCTGAGAGGATTCTCCACAGAATCCTGAGAGGATTCTCCACAGAAGCCTGAGAGGATTCTCCACAGAATCCTGAGAGGATTCTCCACAGAATCCTGAGAGGATTCTCCACAGAATCCTGAGAGGATTCTCCACAGAATCCTGAGAGGATTCTCCACAGCATCCTGAGAGGATTCTCCACAGAATCCTGAGAGGATTCTCCACAGAACCCTGAGAGGATTCTCCACAACATCCTGAAACGATTCTCCACAGAATCCTGAAACGATTATCCACAGAACCCTGAGTTGATTCTCCACAGCATCCTGAAACGATTCTCCACAGAATCCTGAAAGGATTTTCTATAGAATCGTTAGAGGATTCTCCACAGAATCCCGAAAAGATTCTCCACAGAATCCTGAGAGGATTCTCTACAGAATCCTGAGAGGATTCTCCACAGAATCCTGAGAGGATTCTCCACAGAATTCTGAGAGGATTCTCCACAGAATCCTGAGAGGATTCTCCACAGAATCCTGAGAGGATTCTCCACAGAATCCTGAGAGGATTCTCCACAGAATCCTGAGAGAATTCTCCACATAATCCTGAGAGGATTCTCCACAGAATCCTGAGAGGATTCTCCACAGAATCCTGAGAGGATTCTCCACAGAATCCTGAGAGGATTCTCCACAGAATCCTGAGAGGATTCTCCACAGAATCCTGAGAGGATTCTCCACAGAATCCTGAGAGGATTCTCCACAGAATCCTGAGAGGATTCTCCACAGAATCCTGAGAGGATTCTCCACAGAATCCTGAGAGGATTCTCCACAGAATCCTGAGAGGATTCTCCACAGAATCCTGAGAGGATTCTCCACAGAATCCTGAGAGGATTCTCCACAGAATCCTGAGAGGATTCTCCACAGAATCCTGAGAGGATTCTCCACAGAATCCTGAGAGGATTCTCCACAGAATCCTGAGAGGATTCTCCACAGAATCCTGAGAGGATTCTCCACAGAATCCTGAGAGGATTCTCCACAGAATCCTGAGAGGATTCTCCACAGAATCCTGAGAGGATTCTCCACAGAATCCTGAGAGGATTCTCCACAGAATCCTGAGAGGATTCTCCACAGAATCCTGAGAGGATTCTCCACAGAATCCTGAGAGGATTCTCCACAGAATCCTGAGAGGATTCTCCACAGAATCCTGAGAGGATTCTCCACAGAATCCTGAGAGGATTCTCTACAGAATCCTGAGAGGATTCTCCACAGAATCCTGAGAGGATTCTCCACAGAATCCTGAGAGGATTCTCCACAGAATCCTGAGAGGATTCTCCACAGCATCCTGAGAGGATTCTCCACAGAATCCTGAGAGGATTCTCCACAGAACCCTGAGAGGATTCTCCACAACATCCTGAAACGATTCTCCACAGAATCCTAAGAGGATTCTCCACAGAATCCTGAGAGGATTCTCCACAGAATCCTGAGAGGATTCTCCACAGAATCCTGAGAGGATTCTCCACAGAATCCTGAGAGGATTCTCCACAGAATCCTGAGAGGATTCTCCACAGAATCCTGAGAGGATTCTCCACAGAATCCTGAGAGGATTCTCCACAGAATCCTGAGAGGATTCTCCACAGAATCCTGAGAGGATTCTCCACAGAATCCTGAGAGGATTCTCCACAGAATCCTGAGAGGATTCTCCACAGAATCCTGAGAGGATTCTCCACAGAATCCTGAGAGGATTCTCCTCAGAATCCTGAGAGGATTCTCCTCAGAATCGTGATACGATTCTCCTCAGAATCCTGATACGATTCTCCACAGAATCCTGAGAGGATTCTCCACAGAATCCTGAAACGATTCTCCACAGAATCCTGAAAATATTCTCTATAGAATCGTTAGAGGATTCTCCACTGAATCCCGAGAAGATTCTCCACAGAATCCCGAAATCCCCCCCTGAGAGGATTCTCCACAGAACCCTGATACGATTCTCCACAGAATCCTGAGAGGATTCTCCACAGAATCCTGAAACGATTCTCCACAGAATCCTGAAAAGATTCTCTATAGAATCGTTATAGGATTCTCCACAGAATCCCGAGATGATTCTCCACAGAATCCTGAAAGGATTCTCCACAGAAGCCTGAGAGGATTCTCCACAGAATCCTGAGAGGATTCTTCACAGAATCCTGAGAGGATTCTCCACAGAATCCTGAGAGGATTCTCCACAGAATCCTGAGAGGATTCTCTACAGAATCCTGAGAGGATTCTCCACAGAATCCTGAGAGGATTCTCCACAGAATCCTGAGAGGATTCTCCACAGAATCCTGAGAGGATTCTCCACAGAATCCTGAGAGGATTCTCTACAGAATCCTGAGAGGATTCTCCACAGAATCCTGAGAGGATTCTCCACAGAATCCTGAGAGGATTCTCCACAGAATCCTGAGAGGATTCTCCACAGAATCCTGAGAGGATTCTCCACAGAATCCTGAGAGGATTCTCCACAGAATCCTGAGAGGATTCTCCACAGAATCCTGAGAGGATTCTCCACAGAATCCTGAGAGGATTCTCCACAGAATCCTGAGAGGATTCTCCACAGAATCCTGAGAGGATTCTCCACAGAATCCTGAGAGGATTCTCCACAGAATCCTGAGAGGATTCTCCACAGAATCCTGAGAGGATTCTCCACAGCATCCTGAGAGGATTCTCCAAGCATCCTGAGAGGATTCTCCACAGAATTTTGAAACGATTCTTCACAGAATCCTGAGAGGATTCTCCACAGAACCCTGATACGATTCTCCACAGAATCCTGAGAGGATTCTCCACAGAATCCTGAAACGATTCTCCACAGAATCCTGAAAAGATTCTCTATAGAATCTTTATAGGATTCTCCACAGAATCCCGAGATGATTCTCCACAGAATCCTGAAAGGATTCTCCACAGAATCCTGAGAGGATTCTCCACAGAAGCCTGAGAGGATTCTCCACAGAATCCTGAGAGGATTCTTCACAGAATCCTGAGAGGATTCTCCACAGAATCCTGAGAGGATTCTCCATAGAATCCTGAGAGGATTCTCTACAGAATCCTGAGAGGATTCTCCACAGAATCCTGAGAGGATTCTCCACAGAATCCTGAGAGGATTCTCCACAGAATCCTGAGAGGATTCTTCACAGAATCCTGAGAGGATTCTCCACAGAATCCTGAGAGGATTCTCCACAGAATCCTGAGAGGATTCTCCACAGAATCCTGAGAGGATTCTCCACAGAATCCTGAGAAGATTCTCCACAGAATCCTGAGAGGATTCTCTACAGAATCCTGAGAGGATTCTCCACAGAATCCTGAGAGGATTCTCCACAGAATCCTGAGAGGATTCTCCACAGAATCCTGAGAGGATTCTCCACAGAATCCTGAGAGGATTCTCCACAGAATCCTGAGAGGATTCTCCACAGAATCCTGAGAGGATTCTCCACAGAATCCTGAGAGGATTCTCCACAGAATCCTGAGAGGATTCTCCACAGAATCCTGAGAGGATTCTCCACAGAATCCTGAGAGGATTCTCCACAGAATCCTGAGAGGATTCTCCACAGCATCCTGAGAGGATTCTCCACAGCATCCTGAGAGGATTCTCCAAGCATCCTGAGAGGATTCTCCACAGAATTTTGAAACGATTCTTCACAGAATCCTGAGAGGATTCTCCACAGAATCCTGAGAGGATTCTCTACAGAATCCTGAGAGGATTCTCCACAGAATCCTGAGAGGATTCTCCACAGAATCCTGAGAGGATTCTCCACAGAATCCTGAGAGGATTCTCCACAGAATCCTGAGAGGATTCTCCACAGAATCCTGAGAGGATTCTCCACAGAATCCTGAGAGGATTCTCCACAGAATCCTGAGAGGATTCTCCACAGAATCCTGAGAGGATTCTCCACAGAATCCTGAGAGGATTCTCCACAGAATCCTGAGAGGATTCTCCACAGAATCCTGAGAGGATTCTCCACAGAATCCTGAGAGGATTCTCCACAGAATCCTGAGAGAATTCTCCACAGAATCCTGAGAGGATTCTCCACAGAATCCTGAGAGGATTCTCCACAGAATCCTGAGAGGATTCTCCACAGAATCCTGAGAGGATTCTCCACAGAATCCTGAGAGGATTCTCCACAGAATCCTGAGAGGATTCTCCACAGAATCCTGAGAGGATTCTCCACAGAATCCTGAGAGGATTCTCCACAGAATCCTGAGAGGATTCTCCACAGAATCCTGAGAGGATTCTCCACAGAATCCTGAGAGGATTCTCCACAGAATCCTGAGAGGATTCTCCACAGAATCCTGAGAGGATTCTCCACAGAATCCTGAGAGGATTCTCCACAGAATCCTGAGAGGATTCTCCACAGAATCCTGAGAGGATTCTCCACAGAATCCTGAGAGGATTCTCAACAGAATCCTGAGAGGATTCTCCACAGAATCCTGAGAGGATTCTCCACAGAATCCTGAGAGGATTCTCCACAGAATCCTGAGAGGATTCTCCACAGAATCCTGAGAGGATTCTCCACAGAATCCTGAGAGGATTCTCCACAGAATCCTGAGAGGATTCTCCACAGAATCCTGAGAGGATTCTCCACAGAATCCTGAGAGGATTCTCCACAGAATCCTGAGAGGATTCTCCACAGCACCCTGAGAGGATTCTCCACAGAATCCTGAGAGGATTCTCCACAGAATCCAGAGAGGATTCTCCACAGAATCCTGAGAGGATTCTCCACAGAATCCTGAGAGGATTCTCCACAGAATCCTGAGAAAATTCTCCACAGAATCCTGAGAGAATTCTCCACAGAATCCTGAGAGGATTCTCCACAGACTCCTGATTGGATTCTCCACAGAATCCTGAGAGGATTCTCCACAGAATCCTGAGAGGATTCTCCACAGAATCCTGAGAGGATTCTCCACAGAATCCTGAGAGGATTCTCCACAGAATCCTGAGAGGATTCTCCACAGAATCCTGAGAGGATTCTCCACAGAATCCTGAGAGGATTCTCCACAGAATCCTGAGAGGATTCTCCACAGAATCCTGAGAGGATTCTCCACAGAATCCTGAGAGGATTCTCCACAGAATCCTGAGAGGATTCTCCACAGAATCCTGAGGGGATTCTCCACAGAATCCTGAGAGGATTCTCCACAGAATCCTGAGAGGATTCTCCACAGCATCCTGAGAGGATTCTCCACAGAATCCTGAGAGGATTCTCCACAGAACCCTGAGAGGATTCTCCACAGCATCCTGAAACGATTCTCCACAGAATCCTGAAAAGATTCTCTATAGAATCGTTAGAGGATTCTCCACAGAATCCCGAGAAGATTCTCCACAGAATCCTGTGAGGATTCTTCACAGAATCCTGAGAGGATTCTCCACAGAAGCCTGAGAGGATTTTCCACAGAATCCTGAGAGAATTCTCCACAGAATCCTGAGAGGATTCTCCACAGAATCCTGAGAGGATTCTCCACAGAATCCTGAGAGGATTCTCCACAGAACCCTGAGAGGATTCTCCACAACATCCTGAAACGATTCTCCACAGAATCCTGAAAAGATTCTCCACAGAACCCTGAGAGGATTCTCCACAGCATCCTGAAACGATTCTCCACAGAATCCTGAGAGGATTCTCTATAGAATCGTTAGAGGATTCTCCACAGAATCCCGAGAAGATTCTCCACAGAATCCCGAGAAGATTCTCCACAGAATCCTGAGAGGATTCTCCACAGAATCCTGAGAGGATTCTCCACAGAAGCCTGAGAGGATTCTCCAAAGAATCCTGAGAGGATTCTCCACAGAATCCTGAGAGGATTCGCCACAGAATCCTGAGAGGATTCTCCACAGAATCCTGAGAGGATTCTCCACAGAATCCTGAGAGGATTCTCCACAGAATCCTGAGAGGATTCTCCACAGAACCCTGAGAGGATTCTCCACAACATCCTGAAACGATTCTCCACAGAATCCTGAAAAGATTCTCCACAGAATCCTGAGAGGATTCTCCACAGCATCCTGAAACGATTCTCCACAGAATCCTGAAACGATTCTCCACAGAATCCTGAAAAGATTCTCTATAGAATCGTTAGAGGATTCTCCACAGAATCCCGAGAAGATTCTCCACAGAATCCTGAGAGGATTCTCCACAGAATCCTGAGAGGATTCTCCACAGAAGCCTGAGAGGATTCTCCACAGAATCCTGAGAGGATTCTCCACAGAATCCTGAGAGGATTCTCCACAGAATCCTGAGAGGATTCTCCACAGCATCCCGAGAGGATTCTCCACAGAATCCTGAGAGGATTCTCCACAGAACCCTGAGAGGATTCTCCACAACATCCTGAAACGATTCTCCACAGAATCCTGAAACGATTATCCACAGAACCCTGAGTTGATTCTCCACAGCATCCTGAAACGATTCTCCACAGAATCCTGAAAGGATTTTCTATAGAATCGTTAGAGGATTCTCCACAGAATCCCGAAAAGATTCTCCACAGAATCCTGAGAGGATTCTCTACAGAATCCTGAGAGGATTCTCCACAGAATCCTGAGAGGATTCTCCACAGAATTCTGAGAGGATTCTCCACAGAATCCTGAGAGGATTCTCCACAGAATCCTGAGAGGATTCTCCACAGAATCCTGAGAGAATTCTCCACAGAATCCTGAGAGGATTCTCCACAGAATCCTGAGAGGATTCTCCACAGAATCCTGAGAGGATTCTCCACAGAATCCTGAGAGGATTCTCCACAGAATCCTGAGAGGATTCTCCACAGAATCCTGAGAGGATTCTCCACAGAATCCTGAGAGGATTCTCCACAGAATCCTGAGAGGATTCTCCACAGAATCCTGAGAGGATTCTCCACAGAATCCTGAGAGGATTCTCCACAGAATCCTGAGAGGATTCTCCACAGAATCCTGAGAGGATTCTCCACAGAATCCTGAGAGGATTCTCCACAGAATCCTGAGAGGATTCTCCACAGAATCCTGAGAGGATTCTCCACAGAATCCTGAGAGGATTCTCCACAGAATCCTGAGAGGATTCTCCACAGAATCCTGAGAGGATTCTCCACAGAATCCTGAGAGGATTCTCCACAGAATCCTGAGAGGATTCTCCACAGAATCCTGAGAGGATTCTCCACAGAATCCTGAGAGGATTCTCCACAGAATCCTGAGAGGATTCTCCACAGAATCCTGAGAGGATTCTCCACAGAATCCTGAGAGGATTCTCCACAGAATCCTGAGAGGATTCTCCACAGAATCCTGAGAGGATTCTCCACAGAATCCTGAGAGGATTCTCCACAGAATCCTGAGAGGATTCTCCACAGAATCCTGAGAGGATTCTCCACAGAATCCTGAGAGGATTCTCCACAGAATCCTGAGAGGATTCTCCACAGAATCCTGAGAGGATTCTCCACAGAATCCTGAGAGGATTCTCCACAGAATCCTGAGAGGATTCTCCACAGAATCCTGAGAGGATTCTCCACAGAATCCTGAGAGGATTCTCTACAGAATCCTGAGAGGATTCTCCACAGAATCCTGAGAGGATTCTCCATAGAATCCTGAGAGGATTTTCCACAGAATCCTGAGAGGATTCTCCACAGAATCCTGAGAGGATTCTCCACAGAATCCTGAGAGGATTCTCCACAGAACCCTGAGAGGATTCTCCACAACATCCTGAAACGATTCTCCACAGAATCCTAAGAGGATTCTCCACAGAATCCTAAGAGGATTCTCCACAGAATCCTGAGAGGATTCTCCACAGAATCCTGAGAGGATTCTCCACAGAATCCTGAGAGGATTCTCCACAGAATCCTGAGAGGATTCTCCACAGAATCCTGAGAGGATTCTCCACAGAATCCTGAGAGGATTCTCCACAGAATCCTGAGAGGATTCTCCACAGAATCCTGAGAGGATTCTCCACAGAATCCTGAGAGGATTCTCCACAGAATCCTGAGAGGATTCTCCACAGAATCCTGAGAGGATTCTCCTCAGAATCCTGAGAGGATTCTCCTCAGAATCGTGATACGATTCTCCTCAGAATCCTGATACGATTCTCCACAGAATCCTGAGAGGATTCTCCACAGAATCCTGAAACGATTCTCCACAGAATCCTGAAAATATTCTCTATAGAATCGTTAGAGGATTCTCCACTGAATCCCGAGAAGATTCTCCACAGAATCCCGAAATCCCCCCCTGAGAGGATTCTCCACAGAACCCTGATACGATTCTCCACAGAATCCTGAGAGGATTCTCCACAGAATCCTGAAACGATTCTCCACAGAATCCTGAAAAGATTCTCTATAGAATCGTTATAGGATTCTCCACAGAATCCCGAGATGATTCTCCACAGAATCCTGAAAGGATTCTCCACAGAATCCTGAGAGGATTCTCTACAGAATCCTGAGAGGATTCTCCACAGAATCCTGAGAGGATTCTCCACAGAATCCTGAGAGGATTCTCCACAGAATCCTGAGAGGATTCTCCACAGAATCCTGAGAGGATTCTCCACAGAATCCTGAGAGGATTCTCCACAGAATCCTGAGAGGATTCTCCACAGAATCCTGAGAGGATTCTCCACAGAATCCTGAGAGGATTCTCTACAGAATCCTGAGAGGATTCTCTACAGAATCCTGAGAGGATTCTCCACAGAATCCTGAGAGGATTCTCCACAGAATCCTGAGAGGATTCTCCACAGAATCCTGAGAGGATTCTCCACAGAATCCTGAGAGGATTCTCCACAGAATCCTGAGAGGATTCTCCACAGAATCCTGAGAGGATTCTCCACAGAATCCTGAGAGGATTCTCCACAGAATCCTGAGAGGATTCTCCACAGAATCCTGAGAGGATTCTCCACAGAATCCTGAGAGGATTCTCCACAGAATCCTGAGAGGATTCTCCACAGCATCCTGAGAGGATTCTCCAAGCATCCTGAGAGGATTCTCCACAGAATTTTGAAACGATTCTTCACAGAATCCTGAGAGGATTCTCCACAGAACCCTGATACGATTCTCCACAGAATCCTGAGAGGATTCTCCACAGAATCCTGAAACGATTCTCCACAGAATCCTGAAAAGATTCTCTATAGAATCGTTATAGGATTCTCCACAGAATCCCGAGATGATTCTCCACAGAATCCTGAAAGGATTCTCCACAGAATCCTGAGAGGATTCTCCACAGAAGCCTGAGAGGATTCTCCACAGAATCCTGAGAGGATTCTTCACAGAATCCTGAGAGGATTCTCCACAGAATCCTGAGAGGATTCTCCATAGAATCCTGAGAGGATTCTCTACAGAATCCTGAGAGGATTCTCCACAGAATCCTGAGAGGATTCTCCACAGAATCCTGAGAGGATTCTCCACAGAATCCTGAGAGGATTCTCCACAGAATCCTGAGAGGATTCTCCACAGAATCCTGAGAGGATTCTCCACAGAATCCTGAGAGGATTCTCCACAGAATCCTGAGAGGATTCTCCACAGAATCCTGAGAGGATTCTCCACAGAATCCTGAGAGGATTCTCCACAGAATCCTGAGAGGATTCTCCACAGAATCCTGAGAGGATTCTCCACAGAATCCTGAGAGGATTCTCCACAGAATCCTGAGAGGATTCTCCACAGAATCCTGAGAGGATTCTCTACAGAATCCTGAGAGGATTCTCTACAGAATCCTGAGAGGATTCTCCACAGAATCCTGAGAGGATTCTCCACAGAATCCTGAGAGGATTCTCCACAGAATCCTGAGAGGATTCTCCACAGAATCCTGAGAGGATTCTCCACAGAATCCTGAGAGGATTCTCCACAGAATCCTGAGAGGATTCCCCACAGCATCCTGAGAGGATTCTCCACAGCATCCTGAGAGGATTCTCCAAGCATCCTGAGAGGATTCTCCACAGAATTTTGAAACGATTCTTCACAGAATCCTGAGAGGATTCTCCACAGAATCCTGTGAGGATTCACTACAGAATCCTGAGAGGATTCTCCACAGAATCCTGAGAGGATTCTCCACAGAATCCTGAGAGGATTCTCCACAGAATCCTGAGAGGATTCTCCACAGAATCCTGAGAGGATTCTCCACAGAATCCTGAGAGGATTCTCCACAGAATCCTGAGAGGATTCTCCACAGAATCCTGAGAGGATTCTCCACAGAATCCTGAGAGGATTCTCCACAGAATCCTGAGAGGATTCTCCACAGAATCCTGAGAGGATTCTCCACAGAATCCTGAGAGGATTCTCCACAGAATCCTGAGAGGATTCTCCACAGAATCCTGAGAGGATTCTCCACAGAATCCTGAGAGGATTCTCCACAGAATCCTGAGAGGATTCTCCACAGAATCCTGAGAGGATTCTCCACAGAATCCTGAGAGGATTCTCCACAGAATCCTGAGAGGATTCTCCACAGAATCCTGAGAGGATTCTCCACAGAATCCTGAGAGGATTCTCCACAGAATCCTGAGAGGATTCTCCACAGAATCCTGAGAGGATTCTCCACAGAATCCTGAGAGGATTCTCCACAGAATCCTGAGAGGATTCTCCACAGAATCCTGAGAGGATTCTCCATAGAATCCTGAGAGGATTCTCCACAGAATCCTGAGAGGATTCTCCACAGAATCCTGAGAGGATTTTCCACAGAATCCTGAGAGGATTCTCCACAGAATCCTGAGAGGATTCTCCACAGAATCCTGAGAGGATTCTCCACAGAATCCTGAGAGGATTCTCCACAGAATCCTGAGAGGATTCTCCACAGAATCCTGAGAGGATTCTCCACAGAATCCTGAGAGGATTCTCCACAGAATCCTGAGAGGATTCTCCACAGAATCCTGAGAGGATTCTCCACAGAATCCTGAGAGGATTCTCCACAGAATCCTGAGAGGATTCTCCACAGAATCCTGAGAGGATTCTCCACAGAATCCTGAGAGGATTCTCCACAGAATCCTGAGAGGATTCTCCACAGAATCCTGAGAGGATTCTCCACAGAATCCTGAGAGGATTCTCCACAGAATCCTGAGAGAATTCTCCACAGAATCCTGAGAGGATTCTCCACAGAATCCTGAGAGGATTCTCCACAGAATCCTGAGAGGATTCTCCACAGAATCCTGAGAGGATTCTCCACAGAATCCTGAGAGGATTCTCCACAGAATCCTGAGAGGATTCTCCACAGAATCCTGAGAGGATTCTCCACAGAATCCTGAGAGGATTCTCCACAGAATCCTGAGAGGATTCTCAACAGAATCCTGAGAGGATTCTCCACAGAATCCTGAGAGGATTCTCCACAGAATCCTGAGAGGATTCTCCACAGAATCCTGAGAGGATTCTCCACAGAATCCTGAGAGGATTCTCCACAGAATCCTGAGAGGATTCTCCACAGAATCCTGAGAGGATTCTCCACAGAATCCTGAGAGGATTCTCCACAGAATCCTGAGAGGATTCTCCACAGAATCCTGAGAGGATTCTCCACAGAATCCTGAGAGGATTCTCCACAGCACCCTGAGAGGATTCTCCACAGAATCCTGAGAGGATTCTCCACAGAATCCAGAGAGGATTCTCCACAGAATCCTGAGAGGATTCTCCACAGAATCCTGAGAGGATTCTCCACAGAATCCTGAGAAAATTCTCCACAGAATCCTGAGAGAATTCTCCACAGAATCCTGAGAGGATTCTCCACAGACTCCTGATTGGATTCTCCACAGAATCCTGAGAGGATTCTCCACAGAATCCTGAGAGGATTCTCCACAGAATCCTGAGAGGATTCTCCACAGAATCCTGAGGAATTCTCCACAGAATCCTGAGAGGATTCTCCACAGAATCCTGAGAGGATTCTCCACAGAATCCTGAGAGGATTCTCCACAGAATCCTGAGAGGATTCTCCACAGAATCCTGAGAGGATTCTCCACAGAATCCTGAGGGGATTCTCCACAGAATCCTGAGAGGATTCTCCACAGAATCCTGAGAGGATTCTCCACAGCATCCTGAGAGGATTCTCCACAGAATCCTGAGAGGATTCTCCACAGAACCCTGAGAGGATTCTCCACAACATCCTGAAACGATTCTCCACTGAATCCTGAAAAGATTCTCCACAGAACCCTGAGAGGATTCTCCACAGCATCCTGAAACGATTCTCCACAGAATCCTGAAAAGATTCTCTATAGAATCGTTAGAGGATTCTCCACAGAATCCCGAGAAGATTCTCCACAGAATCCTGTGAGGATTCTTCACAGAATCCTGAGAGGATTCTCCACAGAAGCCTGAGAGGATTTTCCACAGAATCCTGAGAGTATTCTCCACAGAATCCTGAGAGGATTCTCCACAGAATCCTGAGAGGATTCTCCACAGAATCCTGAGAGGATTCTCCACAGAACCCTGAGAGGATTCTCCACAACATCCTGAAACGATTCTCCACAGAATCCTGAAAAGATTCTCCACAGAACCCTGAGAGGATTCTCCACAGCATCCTTAAACGATTCTCCACAGAATCCTGAGAGGATTCTCTATAGAATCGTTAGAGGATTCTCCACAGAATCCCGAGAAGATTCTCCACAGAATCCCGAGAAGATTCTCCACAGAATCCTGAGAGGATTCTCCACAGAATCCTGAGAGGATTCTCCACAGAAGCCTGAGAGGATTCTCCAAAGAATCCTGAGAGGATTCTCCTCAGAATCCTGAGAGGATTCGCCACAGAATCCTGAGAGGATTCTCCACAGAATCCTGAGAGGATTCTCCACAGAATCCTGAGAGGATTCCCCAACTAACAATCACTCATTTTTTTTTTTTTTTTTTTTTCACAACAGGCAACACAACAATTAAAATAATAGAACAACAATTATTTAAATGGCTGAGAATAATAAAAAATTTGACATCTAATAAGAGAACGAAATAACAAAAGAAAACATTAATGTGCTTCTAGTGGACTAAGCGTCCTTTTAAAGAAGCACGAATATAAATTATAAACTAAAGTTTTACTAATTCTAACATATCATATAATTAACAAACTATCTTTAAGTTATTTATGACGGTTAACATATAAATAAACAAAAATAAAGAAAAGATGGAAGATTATAGCAAGAGTTGTGGTATTTGATTTAACAAAAAACATTTAATTTTGAATTTGAAATGCTGACGAGCAGTTATCGTCTGTATATCTCTGGGTAGCTTATTAAATTCAGATGGCCCGACAAAAGTAAATCGTTTTTGACCGAAATTCGAATAGACACGAGGCCGTGAGAGATGATTAACTTGCCTAGTGTAGTGCAGCCGAGGTACCATATTAATGGCCAAATTGTGAATGCACGCAGGGTTGTGTAACATATTGTGGATTAGGAGTAATATTTGCTCTTCACACATGCCTTGTATTGGTAAGATTTTATGAGGAAAATCTGAATATAACCGAACGGATGGAAACAGAAACGGTAGATTGTAAATTAATTTTATAGATCGATTTTGTAATACTTGTAATTTTTTCAGTTTTGATTTACAAGCTCTTCCCCATGCAATAATCAAATAGTTGAAATGAGAATGAATATGAGCGTAGTAGAACATAAGCAAAGCTCTTCGAGGAATGAAGCTACTAACTCTTCTCAATATTCCACACATCTTCGAAGCTTTTTGCTCAACTTCCTTTATATGTTGATCCCATGATAATGTACAATCAAGAACTATACCTAAATATTTAAAATAATCTACTCTCTCGATGACGTTAGTACCCATCAATAAATCGGGAAGATTGGGAAGCACTTTCCTGGGGGATCGAAATATCATATATTTTGTTTTTTTCAAGTTCAGTGAAAGTAAATTATCGGAAAAATATTCATAAAGAAATTGTAAATCACTACTCATGCTTGAAATAATCGATCTTGGATCAGCGTTGGGATAGAATAAAGCCGTATCGTCGGCAAATAACCTTGGAGTACCCACAAGACGAATTTTGCTAATGTCGTTTATGTAGATCAAAAACAATAACGGCCCAATGTTGCTTCCCTGAGGGACACCAATATTTATTTGCTTCATTGAACTGGTAACACCATCATATGCAACAAACTGAGTTCTATTATTTAAGTAGCTACTAATGATTCTGTGTGCAACACCTCTAATGCCATATTGCTCTAATTTTTGCAACAAAATACTATGATTTAAGGTGTCAAAAGCCTTCTTTAAATCTAAAAATAAGGCACCAACGTATTTCTTGGAATCAGTTTCTTCTAATATTTTATCAACTAGTTCTGTTATGGCAACTGTGGTGCTGCTCCCATTGCGAAAGCCATATTGCATACTATACAGAGTATTATGGATGTCCAGGAAATTCACTAAGCGGTTTACTAGTAATTTTTCAAAAATTTTGTTGAAAATCGAAAGAGTCGATATAGGCCAGTAGTTATCTAGTTGAGAGGAGTCTCCTGACTTAAATATTGGAGTTACTTTGGCTGTTTTAAGACAATCCGGGTAGAAACCTTCTTGAATCATTAGATTGAAAGACTCCGACAAAATTCTTGAAAAAGTTGAAAAATTGTTTTTAATGATTTTTGCAGGGATTTGATCAGGGCCAGGACTTTTATTTGTTTTCAAGTTATTTATCAACAGCACGACTTCATTTTCTGAGGCCGGTTGTAGGTAAATTGAATGGGCATTTGGTTCTATATATCGTAATGGACTCGAACCTGTTGGAGTAATATTCCCAGCTAATTTTTCACCAACTGTCGAAAAATGTTCATTAAATGCTTCGCACATCAATTTACTGTCACAAATGCTCTCACCATTGATTTCTAATGAAAGTTTAGTTTGTTTGCTGGATTTACCTATGATTGCATTAATATTTTTCCACAATTTAGAGTGAGATGTATTATTCAAAATTCTTTCAAAATGTTTCCTCTTTGCTTGTTTTTTGGCGACATCTAATATCTTTGAGACGTGTTTCAATAGTTCCGCTAAGCGTATGTTATTTGGATTTTGTCGACATTTTTTCAAATAGTTGTTTTTCATTTTAATTAAAGTCCATAACTCAAGGTTCATCCAAGCACATTGCGTACCTTTGATTTTTACACACTTTTTAACTATTTTAGTGCAATCTTCCAAAATTGTATTATATTTCAAAATTATATCTTGAAAACAAGTATTTACATCTTCAATGGGTCCAATGCCGTCAATGTACCTTTTAAATTCGGTTTCCAATTTTTCATGATTAATTACCTTTTTAGTTAATTCTACTAAATTAGTGCCAAATTGTGTTTTGAATTCTGATAAAATCAAGCTGTGATCACTCAAATCATTGAGTATGGTGTGGTTACTCAGGCGATGCGCATCATCTATCTTACATATCACATGATCAAGGATATTTGAACTGGACGGTCTCGTCACGAACGTATTTGAACAAATAAAGCCGTAAGACTGCAAAAGATTTTTATATTTTAGGACAACGTTATTATTTGATAAATTTACCGGAACATTCATATCTCCAAGAATTAAACAAGGACGATTACTGTTGCTATTGTTCAACCATGTTTCAAGACGATCATGAAACATATTAAAATCATATGACGGTGGACGATAAACAGCATGTACATCAAAAGCTTCTCCTGACAAAGTTAACTCCGCGTGAATATGATGAAACCCGTCAGTGCAAATGTTTTGAATAACTTTATATTTAATATCATCTCTAACATACATTACTAAACCACCAGAAGAGCTTTCTCTGGTAGAAAATGAACTATTATATCCTTTAAACGCATATGGCGCCGTATTTCCAGTTTTAATCCATGTTTCTCCTATGACTATGACATCAATAGGAGTTACGAAGTGGTCAACTGACAAAAGAATTTCATGAAACTTATGCATATCATTAATCCCCCGAGCATTCCACTGTAACACACGAAAATGTTTTGGACATACTCCCACATTTAACGCATTAAAATCATCAATATTATTATGTAATTGATTAAGTGTTTGATCCATTATGTAATTATTTATAAACGCAAACAAAAACATTTACACATATAAAAAATATAAACTATATAATAAATAACAAATAAAATATTAAACAAAGAAAAAATTGGTACAACCAATATTTATGCAGTTTTTTTCCGCAGGGGCGATGATGTTTGCTTAGAATATCTAGAATACCGTTCAATTAATGTCCTCAGTTCCTGTCTAGTTTTAATCAAATCTGGTTTTGCGTCTTCATCCTTTTTCACAAGTATACCACCACTTCTCGCGGGCCATACGAACTTGATTTTAAACGATTCTTGATAATCTCGCATTTCACGGAGAAGATCCATTGATAATGGAGTTAATTCATCCCTAATAATAACCTTAGTCCCTCTTCCGTTAATTGATAAAGATCGATCGATGTTGGTCGACAAGATCGTGCCAACACTTTTTTTTTAGAAAGTACAGTTTCTTTTAAACTTTTCTCTTTAAACGATATTCGAATGGGAGCCAATGCATTTGGTTTGTTATTCATGGCTATTCTTGTCGCTGATACAATTGAATTCGGAGGCAAAGTAACACCAATGTGAGAAAGAGTTTTGTCGACCAAGTTCAACGTGTTTTCATTACCTACTACAGGGATCCCTAACAATACTGCATGATTAGAAACTGCTTTTCGATCCGATTTATCAACATTATCTTCCAATCGATAGACAAAGTGCATTAACTCGGCATGTGACTGAGACAACTGTGAAACCTGCTTCTTTAAAGCTTCATTTTCAGTTTTCAATTTGTTGAAATCCGAAACAATCTCATCGAACTTCATGGAAAGAAAATCCTGCGATTTCTCAATGGCAGCGGTTACTAAACGAACCTCAGATTTCAATTGATTCATGTGAGCCACAACTGCACTAGCAACACTATCTTTCAACTCAGCAGCAAGCTTACTCGTCGTTGAAGACCGGCTGTTTTGCATCTCCACGATTCGTTTGTAGATTTCGCAACAGCTGACAGTGCAAAAGTACATGTTCGCTTTTGCTCGATTAACAGCATTACCAGTGATATTTTTGCATTTGAAATGAACAACGGAGAAACAATACATGCAAGAGATGATTTTGTTTACATCCTGCTCTTGTTTTTTTACAAACGACACAGCTAACAATTTGATCACGCTCCATGATGACGTAGACAGTTAAACGAAAACGACAGATGTGTTCATGCAAGTTCAAACATACATACGTATAGCGCAATAGGCGGACAAAAGATAATCAGCTGACAATGGCAATTTATCTATATCATAGGAATATCAATAGTGATAGTCATTGGTTTATTTATTTTTATTTTTTTAACTGCTCAGGGGCTCACATGCAAAACACACTGCGAAGCAATCATTCAATCAGGGATCCCTAGGCTTTACTTGTCTTAAGCCACTATCCACTAGCACTCGTTCTGTATTCGCTGAATCGTTGCTTCTCCGACCACAGCCAGCTCTGTATATATGCGAGCTGTCTGAGCACAACAGCATATAGCGAGACTGGCCCTTGCCTTCCACAACTGAACCACAAGTGTGTGAACAGTGACGTACTAGAACAGTATCGAGATTTATTATAATCAGCTTTCGCACCAACGGTCCATAGCACTACTTGCGTCGTCAAGTGAGATAAACCCTTCAACCGTTTGTTCGGTGTGTTCTAAATCGTCGCTTCTCCGACCACAGCCAAATCTGTATGCATGCAAGCTGTCTGAGCACAGCCGCATACAGTGAGATTGGCCCTTGCCTTCCACGACAAACCACAATAGGACAGATTGGTGAAGTACTAGATTTGTAGTAATGAGCTGAATTTTAGTATGGTGAGAAGGTCAATTCTCCGTTTGTGCAATGAAATGATGCAAAAAGCGTGGGTATTATGATTTCTTGCCTAATTTGATGTTGTTTGAGCAAAACTTTGGGTAACAGTGTTGTTGTTTACTCCATTTTTTGCAACATAAACAACATAGTTATCCAAAGTTTTGCTCAAACAGCATCAATTTAGGCAAGGAATCATAATACCCACGCTTTTTGCACCATTTCATTGCAGAAACGGAGAATTGGCCTTCTCACCATACAAAAATTCAGCTCATTACTACAAATCTAGTACTACACCAAACGTGCCCTATTGTGTGCAAAGGGACGTACTAGAATACACTCGAGATTATAGCCTATCAACTTTCTGCCGCGGAACCATACACTGAAAGAGAAGATCACAGCAGCAGCGGCAGCAGTAGCAGCAGCAGCAGCAGCAGCAACAACAACAGCAACAATTGGGCGCTTTTGGAATTAAAACTATATCGCAAACGTTACAACCACAATCAAACTACTACTATTCCTATGATGCCGATAGTCACCAAATTAGATTGCTAATTTCTCAGGTAATTTTACGCCTTACCATACTTTTTTCGGGATACAGTGAACAAACACTTTAAAATAACACATGTAAGCACAAAACTGACAATATATTTTGTAATATAACAAATATTTAAGCGATAGAAAAGAGAGCTAGTAATCACTATATGTTAACCGCCACAAACAGTGTTGCCAATTGACACCAGGCACCATTATGACGAATTAATTCAGCATAATGTTTAACAACATTTGAATTATTTTCACGTACAACCTATGTTCGGGTTTTGTTCACACAAATTTGGAGAAGTTATAAAGCATCATGTTGTGCACCAACTTAATTTTTTGTTGTTCAAAGCGTTTTACAAATGTACAAGAAAGTTGTTATTCAGCTTTGGCAAAAATGACTGAAAATAAATAAAATGCAAAAATGTTCAACTCTCACGAGAGTAATTATTTGCTCTCATGTTGAGAACACCTATTATGAAATAAGAATTACATATAAAATTACCTAAATCCGGATTAGAACTCCAGACCTGTCGATTGCCAGCCGCATGCCTTCCTATCTGCGCCATCCTAGAGATGGTGAGATGCAGCACCCAAAGCAAAACATAATCTTCCCATGACTCAATAATGGTCACTCCTGAACTTGTGTTCAGCAGTGGTGAATTAGCATAGCACGTGCTAATCAACTGAACAACGCCTTATACTTCAACAGCTGTTCAGCCCAAAACACGTGTTTTCCATTCAGATTTCGCTGTCAGTATTTTTATCGCACGGTGAGAAAACTTGTATCGAATGCGGCCAAAAAGTGTTGGTCCATATCGAAGATATTGTTCCCAGACGAACTAATTGCGATACGAATATGTTTTAATTTTTATTTTTAAAAATCGATCTTTAAAAATGTATGACAATATGTGGTGCGGTATGGTCTTGGACGTGGTGCATTCACAGCATCTATTCAGGTAATCTACTCATGCTCAATCGAAGATCCGTCAAGCATTTTTTTTATTTGTGCTTTTGTCATGGAATCTTAATATTATGTTCAATAAATAGTGCATAAGGATGTTTGGGGATACTTGAAATTTGTCGATTTCTGAATGCTGTTTGATTATCTAGGTGACTGTGGGAACAATATTCAGTAAACACGACAGCACTCAAATGTCAAATGCATCGATCCAAGCGTGCCGTACAATCGAACTGCTGCGGAAGATAAAAAAAATAATCAAGGTACAATATATCTTGTTACATACTAATAATAATAAATAAATGCCTCATTTTTACGTTGGTTACGTCTCTTGGCACTCAATGTTAAACTACATAATTCTATTCTCTTTTATTTTATGTGATTCGTTTAAAATTTTGGTTATTTAACCCTTCAAGACGCGCGCTGTTGTAAAAAGTACAACACTACCAAAAATCTTTGCTCGTCAGATTTAGCCATGATT
Organism: Aedes albopictus; assembly: GCF_035046485.1. Lineage (NCBI taxonomy): Eukaryota > Metazoa > Arthropoda > Insecta > Diptera > Culicidae > Aedes > Aedes albopictus. The sequence continues at coordinate 26,345 of NW_026916953.1, forward strand.
TATCCCATAATCCGAACAAAGTTCTGAGTCAAACTATGACGGGCTGAAGGCTTTTATTTAACAAGTGAAAAGCACATTGTTCAGGAGCATATGTTTATCGATACATCAGCTTAATAAGATGCAGACAAATGTTTTGTTAAACTCTTTTGTTAAAGAATCAATGCTTGTCGAATAAATATTTTGTTAAACTTTTGAAAAGTGTTTTAATTTATCATTGTTGATACCGATGAGGAAAGTCGAACATTGACTATTTTCTCAATTGAAAAATCATTTAAACAGTTACGTGTTGAGCATAATTTTAGTTCAGCTATCATTACCATTATTAAGCCACAATTCAGCAAGCTTGCTTGTTTGTGACTTGCAATTGTTAGTTGGGTCTCCACAGAATCCTGAGAGGATTCTCCACAGAATCCTGAGAGGATTCTCCACAGAATCCTGAGAGGATTCTCCACAGAATCCTGAGAGGATTCTCCACAGCATCCTGAAACGATTCTCTACAGAATCCTGAAACGATTCTCCACAGAATCCTGAAAAGATTCTCTATAGAATCGTTAGAGGATTCTCCACAGAATCCCGAGAAGGTTCTCCACAGAATCCTGAGAGGATTCTCCACAGAATCCTGAGAGGATTCTCCACAGAAGCCTGAGAGGATTCTCCACAGAATCCTGAGAGGATTCTCCACAGAATCCTGAGAGGATTCTCCACAGAATCCTGAGAGGATTCTCCACAGAACCCTGAGAGGATTCTCCACAACATCCTGAAACGATTCTCCACAGAATCCTGAAAAGATTCTCCACAGAATCCTGAGAGGATTCTCCACAGCATCCTGAAACGATTCTCTACAGAATCCTGAAACGATTCTCCACAGAATCCTGAAAAGATTCTCTATAGAATCGTTAGAGGATTCTCCACAGAATCCCGAGAAGATTCTCCACAGAATCCTGAGAGGATTCTCCACAGAATCCTGAGAGGATTCTCCACAGAAGCCTGAGAGGATTCTCCACAGAATCCTGAGAGGATTCTCCACAGAATCCTGAGAGGATTCTCCACAGAATCCTGAGAGGATTCTCCACAGAATCCTGAGAGGATTCTCCACAGAATCCTGAGAGGATTCTCCACAGCATCCTGAGAGGATTCTCCACAGAATCCTGAGAGGATTCTCCACAGAACCCTGAGAGGATTCTCCACAACATCCTGAAACGATTCTCCACAGAATCCTGAAACGATTATCCACAGAACCCTGAGTTGATTCTCCACAGCATCCTGAAACGATTCTCCACAGAATCCTGAAAGGATTTTCTATAGAATCGTTAGAGGATTCTCCACAGAATCCCGAAAAGATTCTCCACAGAATCCTGAGAGGATTCTCTACAGAATCCTGAGAGGATTCTCCACAGAATCCTGAGAGGATTCTCCACAGAATTCTGAGAGGATTCTCCACAGAATCCTGAGAGGATTCTCCACAGAATCCTGAGAGGATTCTCCACAGAATCCTGAGAGGATTCTCCACAGAATCCTGAGAGAATTCTCCACAGAATCCTGAGAGGATTCTCCACAGAATCCTGAGAGGATTCTCCACAGAATCCTGAGAGGATTCTCCACAGAATCCTGAGAGGATTCTCCACAGAATCCTGAGAGGATTCTCCACAGAATCCTGAGAGGATTCTCCACAGAATCCTGAGAGGATTCTCCACAGAATCCTGAGAGGATTCTCCACAGAATCCTGAGAGGATTCTCCACAGAATCCTGAGAGGATTCTCCACAGAATCCTGAGAGGATTCTCCACAGAATCCTGAGAGGATTCTCCACAGAATCCTGAGAGGATTCTCCACAGAATCCTGAGAGGATTCTCCACAGAATCCTGAGAGGATTCTCCACAGAATCCTGAGAGGATTCTCCACAGAATCCTGAGAGGATTCTCCACAGAATCCTGAGAGGATTCTCCACAGAATCCTGAGAGGATTCTCCACAGAATCCTGAGAGGATTCTCCACAGAATCCTGAGAGGATTCTCCACAGAATCCTGAGAGGATTCTCCACAGAATCCTGAGAGGATTCTCCACAGAATCCTGAGAGGATTCTCCACAGAATCCTGAGAGGATTCTCCACAGAATCCTGAGAGGATTCTCCACAGAATCCTGAGAGGATTCTCCACAGAATCCTGAGAGGATTCTCCACAGAATCCTGAGAGGATTCTCTACAGAATCCTGAGAGGATTCTCCACAGAATCCTGAGAGGATTCTCCACAGAATCCTGAGAGGATTCTCCACAGAATCCTGAGAGGATTCTCCACAGCATCCTGAGAGGATTCTCCACAGAATCCTGAGAGGATTCTCCACAGAACCCTGAGAGGATTCTCCACAACATCCTGAAACGATTCTCCACAGAATCCTAAGAGGATTCTCCACAGAATCCTGAGAGGATTCTCCACAGAATCCTGAGAGGATTCTCCACAGAATCCTGAGAGGATTCTCCACAGAATCCTGAGAGGATTCTCCACAGAATCCTGAGAGGATTCTCCACAGAATCCTGAGAGGATTCTCCACAGAATCCTGAGAGGATTCTCCACAGAATCCTGAGAGGATTCTCCACAGAATCCTGAGAGGATTCTCCACAGAATCCTGAGAGGATTCTCCACAGAATCCTGAGAGGATTCTCCACAGAATCCTGAGAGGATTCTCCTCAGAATCCTGAGAGGATTCTCCTCAGAATCGTGATACGATTCTCCTCAGAATCCTGATACGATTCTCCACAGAATCCTGAGAGGATTCTCCACAGAATCCTGAAACGATTCTCCACAGAATCCTGAAAATATTCTCTATAGAATCGTTAGAGGATTCTCCACTGAATCCCGAGAAGATTCTCCACAGAATCCCGAAATCCCCCCCTGAGAGGATTCTCCACAGAACCCTGATACGATTCTCCACAGAATCCTGAGAGGATTCTCCACAGAATCCTGAAACGATTCTCCACAGAATCCTGAAAAGATTCTCTATAGAATCGTTATAGGATTCTCCACAGAATCCCGAGATGATTCTCCACAGAATCCTGAAAGGATTCTCCACAGAAGCCTGAGAGGATTCTCCACAGAATCCTGAGAGGATTCTTCACAGAATCCTGAGAGGATTCTCCACAGAATCCTGAGAGGATTCTCCACAGAATCCTGAGAGGATTCTCTACAGAATCCTGAGAGGATTCTCCACAGAATCCTGAGAGGATTCTCCACAGAATCCTGAGAGGATTCTCCACAGAATCCTGAGAGGATTCTCCACAGAATCCTGAGAGGATTCTCTACAGAATCCTGAGAGGATTCTCCACAGAATCCTGAGAGGATTCTCCACAGAATCCTGAGAGGATTCTCCACAGAATCCTGAGAGGATTCTCCACAGAATCCTGAGAGGATTCTCCACAGAATCCTGAGAGGATTCTCCACAGAATCCTGAGAGGATTCTCCACAGAATCCTGAGAGGATTCTCCACAGAATCCTGAGAGGATTCTCCACAGAATCCTGAGAGGATTCTCCACAGAATCCTGAGAGGATTCTCCACAGAATCCTGAGAGGATTCTCCACAGCATCCTGAGAGGATTCTCCAAGCATCCTGAGAGGATTCTCCACAGAATTTTGAAACGATTCTTCACAGAATCCTGAGAGGATTCTCCACAGAACCCTGATACGATTCTCCACAGAATCCTGAGAGGATTCTCCACAGAATCCTGAAACGATTCTCCACAGAATCCTGAAAAGATTCTCTATAGAATCTTTATAGGATTCTCCACAGAATCCCGAGATGATTCTCCACAGAATCCTGAAAGGATTCTCCACAGAATCCTGAGAGGATTCTCCACAGAAGCCTGAGAGGATTCTCCACAGAATCCTGAGAGGATTCTTCACAGAATCCTGAGAGGATTCTCCACAGAATCCTGAGAGGATTCTCCATAGAATCCTGAGAGGATTCTCTACAGAATCCTGAGAGGATTCTCCACAGAATCCTGAGAGGATTCTCCACAGAATCCTGAGAGGATTCTCCACAGAATCCTGAGAGGATTCTTCACAGAATCCTGAGAGGATTCTCCACAGAATCCTGAGAGGATTCTCCACAGAATCCTGAGAGGATTCTCCACAGAATCCTGAGAGGATTCTCCACAGAATCCTGAGAAGATTCTCCACAGAATCCTGAGAGGATTCTCTACAGAATCCTGAGAGGATTCTCCACAGAATCCTGAGAGGATTCTCCACAGAATCCTGAGAGGATTCTCCACAGAATCCTGAGAGGATTCTCCACAGAATCCTGAGAGGATTCTCCACAGAATCCTGAGAGGATTCTCCACAGAATCCTGAGAGGATTCTCCACAGAATCCTGAGAGGATTCTCCACAGAATCCTGAGAGGATTCTCCACAGAATCCTGAGAGGATTCTCCACAGAATCCTGAGAGGATTCTCCACAGCATCCTGAGAGGATTCTCCACAGCATCCTGAGAGGATTCTCCAAGCATCCTGAGAGGATTCTCCACAGAATTTTGAAACGATTCTTCACAGAATCCTGAGAGGATTCTCCACAGAATCCTGAGAGGATTCTCTACAGAATCCTGAGAGGATTCTCCACAGAATCCTGAGAGGATTCTCCACAGAATCCTGAGAGGATTCTCCACAGAATCCTGAGAGGATTCTCCACAGAATCCTGAGAGGATTCTCCACAGAATCCTGAGAGGATTCTCCACAGAATCCTGAGAGGATTCTCCACAGAATCCTGAGAGGATTCTCCACAGAATCCTGAGAGGATTCTCCACAGAATCCTGAGAGGATTCTCCACAGAATCCTGAGAGGATTCTCCACAGAATCCTGAGAGGATTCTCCACAGAATCCTGAGAGGATTCTCCACAGAATCCTGAGAGGATTCTCCACAGAATCCTGAGAGAATTCTCCACAGAATCCTGAGAGGATTCTCCACAGAATCCTGAGAGGATTCTCCACAGAATCCTGAGAGGATTCTCCACAGAATCCTGAGAGGATTCTCCACAGAATCCTGAGAGGATTCTCCACAGAATCCTGAGAGGATTCTCCACAGAATCCTGAGAGGATTCTCCACAGAATCCTGAGAGGATTCTCCACAGAATCCTGAGAGGATTCTCCACAGAATCCTGAGAGGATTCTCCACAGAATCCTGAGAGGATTCTCCACAGAATCCTGAGAGGATTCTCCACAGAATCCTGAGAGGATTCTCCACAGAATCCTGAGAGGATTCTCCACAGAATCCTGAGAGGATTCTCAACAGAATCCTGAGAGGATTCTCCACAGAATCCTGAGAGGATTCTCCACAGAATCCTGAGAGGATTCTCCACAGAATCCTGAGAGGATTCTCCACAGAATCCTGAGAGGATTCTCCACAGAATCCTGAGAGGATTCTCCACAGAATCCTGAGAGGATTCTCCACAGAATCCTGAGAGGATTCTCCACAGAATCCTGAGAGGATTCTCCACAGAATCCTGAGAGGATTCTCCACAGCACCCTGAGAGGATTCTCCACAGAATCCTGAGAGGATTCTCCACAGAATCCAGAGAGGATTCTCCACAGAATCCTGAGAGGATTCTCCACAGAATCCTGAGAGGATTCTCCACAGAATCCTGAGAAAATTCTCCACAGAATCCTGAGAGAATTCTCCACAGAATCCTGAGAGGATTCTCCACAGACTCCTGATTGGATTCTCCACAGAATCCTGAGAGGATTCTCCACAGAATCCTGAGAGGATTCTCCACAGAATCCTGAGAGGATTCTCCACAGAATCCTGAGAGGATTCTCCACAGAATCCTGAGAGGATTCTCCACAGAATCCTGAGAGGATTCTCCACAGAATCCTGAGAGGATTCTCCACAGAATCCTGAGAGGATTCTCCACAGAATCCTGAGAGGATTCTCCACAGAATCCTGAGAGGATTCTCCACAGAATCCTGAGAGGATTCTCCACAGAATCCTGAGGGGATTCTCCACAGAATCCTGAGAGGATTCTCCACAGAATCCTGAGAGGATTCTCCACAGCATCCTGAGAGGATTCTCCACAGAATCCTGAGAGGATTCTCCACAGAACCCTGAGAGGATTCTCCACAGCATCCTGAAACGATTCTCCACAGAATCCTGAAAAGATTCTCTATAGAATCGTTAGAGGATTCTCCACAGAATCCCGAGAAGATTCTCCACAGAATCCTGTGAGGATTCTTCACAGAATCCTGAGAGGATTCTCCACAGAAGCCTGAGAGGATTTTCCACAGAATCCTGAGAGAATTCTCCACAGAATCCTGAGAGGATTCTCCACAGAATCCTGAGAGGATTCTCCACAGAATCCTGAGAGGATTCTCCACAGAACCCTGAGAGGATTCTCCACAACATCCTGAAACGATTCTCCACAGAATCCTGAAAAGATTCTCCACAGAACCCTGAGAGGATTCTCCACAGCATCCTGAAACGATTCTCCACAGAATCCTGAGAGGATTCTCTATAGAATCGTTAGAGGATTCTCCACAGAATCCCGAGAAGATTCTCCACAGAATCCCGAGAAGATTCTCCACAGAATCCTGAGAGGATTCTCCACAGAATCCTGAGAGGATTCTCCACAGAAGCCTGAGAGGATTCTCCAAAGAATCCTGAGAGGATTCTCCACAGAATCCTGAGAGGATTCGCCACAGAATCCTGAGAGGATTCTCCACAGAATCCTGAGAGGATTCTCCACAGAATCCTGAGAGGATTCTCCACAGAATCCTGAGAGGATTCTCCACAGAACCCTGAGAGGATTCTCCACAACATCCTGAAACGATTCTCCACAGAATCCTGAAAAGATTCTCCACAGAATCCTGAGAGGATTCTCCACAGCATCCTGAAACGATTCTCCACAGAATCCTGAAACGATTCTCCACAGAATCCTGAAAAGATTCTCTATAGAATCGTTAGAGGATTCTCCACAGAATCCCGAGAAGATTCTCCACAGAATCCTGAGAGGATTCTCCACAGAATCCTGAGAGGATTCTCCACAGAAGCCTGAGAGGATTCTCCACAGAATCCTGAGAGGATTCTCCACAGAATCCTGAGAGGATTCTCCACAGAATCCTGAGAGGATTCTCCACAGCATCCCGAGAGGATTCTCCACAGAATCCTGAGAGGATTCTCCACAGAACCCTGAGAGGATTCTCCACAACATCCTGAAACGATTCTCCACAGAATCCTGAAACGATTATCCACAGAACCCTGAGTTGATTCTCCACAGCATCCTGAAACGATTCTCCACAGAATCCTGAAAGGATTTTCTATAGAATCGTTAGAGGATTCTCCACAGAATCCCGAAAAGATTCTCCACAGAATCCTGAGAGGATTCTCTACAGAATCCTGAGAGGATTCTCCACAGAATCCTGAGAGGATTCTCCACAGAATTCTGAGAGGATTCTCCACAGAATCCTGAGAGGATTCTCCACAGAATCCTGAGAGGATTCTCCACAGAATCCTGAGAGAATTCTCCACAGAATCCTGAGAGGATTCTCCACAGAATCCTGAGAGGATTCTCCACAGAATCCTGAGAGGATTCTCCACAGAATCCTGAGAGGATTCTCCACAGAATCCTGAGAGGATTCTCCACAGAATCCTGAGAGGATTCTCCACAGAATCCTGAGAGGATTCTCCACAGAATCCTGAGAGGATTCTCCACAGAATCCTGAGAGGATTCTCCACAGAATCCTGAGAGGATTCTCCACAGAATCCTGAGAGGATTCTCCACAGAATCCTGAGAGGATTCTCCACAGAATCCTGAGAGGATTCTCCACAGAATCCTGAGAGGATTCTCCACAGAATCCTGAGAGGATTCTCCACAGAATCCTGAGAGGATTCTCCACAGAATCCTGAGAGGATTCTCCACAGAATCCTGAGAGGATTCTCCACAGAATCCTGAGAGGATTCTCCACAGAATCCTGAGAGGATTCTCCACAGAATCCTGAGAGGATTCTCCACAGAATCCTGAGAGGATTCTCCACAGAATCCTGAGAGGATTCTCCACAGAATCCTGAGAGGATTCTCCACAGAATCCTGAGAGGATTCTCCACAGAATCCTGAGAGGATTCTCCACAGAATCCTGAGAGGATTCTCCACAGAATCCTGAGAGGATTCTCCACAGAATCCTGAGAGGATTCTCCACAGAATCCTGAGAGGATTCTCCACAGAATCCTGAGAGGATTCTCCACAGAATCCTGAGAGGATTCTCCACAGAATCCTGAGAGGATTCTCCACAGAATCCTGAGAGGATTCTCCACAGAATCCTGAGAGGATTCTCTACAGAATCCTGAGAGGATTCTCCACAGAATCCTGAGAGGATTCTCCATAGAATCCTGAGAGGATTTTCCACAGAATCCTGAGAGGATTCTCCACAGAATCCTGAGAGGATTCTCCACAGAATCCTGAGAGGATTCTCCACAGAACCCTGAGAGGATTCTCCACAACATCCTGAAACGATTCTCCACAGAATCCTAAGAGGATTCTCCACAGAATCCTGAGAGGATTCTCCACAGAATCCTGAGAGGATTCTCCACAGAATCCTGAGAGGATTCTCCACAGAATCCTGAGAGGATTCTCCACAGAATCCTGAGAGGATTCTCCACAGAATCCTGAGAGGATTCTCCACAGAATCCTGAGAGGATTCTCCACAGAATCCTGAGAGGATTCTCCACAGAATCCTGAGAGGATTCTCCACAGAATCCTGAGAGGATTCTCCACAGAATCCTGAGAGGATTCTCCTCAGAATCCTGAGAGGATTCTCCTCAGAATCGTGATACGATTCTCCTCAGAATCCTGATACGATTCTCCACAGAATCCTGAGAGGATTCTCCACAGAATCCTGAAACGATTCTCCACAGAATCCTGAAAATATTCTCTATAGAATCGTTAGAGGATTCTCCACTGAATCCCGAGAAGATTCTCCACAGAATCCCGAAATCCCCCCCTGAGAGGATTCTCCACAGAACCCTGATACGATTCTCCACAGAATCCTGAGAGGATTCTCCACAGAATCCTGAAACGATTCTCCACAGAATCCTGAAAAGATTCTCTATAGAATCGTTATAGGATTCTCCACAGAATCCCGAGATGATTCTCCACAGAATCCTGAAAGGATTCTCCACAGAATCCTGAGAGGATTCTCTACAGAATCCTGAGAGGATTCTCCACAGAATCCTGAGAGGATTCTCCACAGAATCCTGAGAGGATTCTCCACAGAATCCTGAGAGGATTCTCCACAGAATCCTGAGAGGATTCTCCACAGAATCCTGAGAGGATTCTCCACAGAATCCTGAGAGGATTCTCCACAGAATCCTGAGAGGATTCTCCACAGAATCCTGAGAGGATTCTCTACAGAATCCTGAGAGGATTCTCTACAGAATCCTGAGAGGATTCTCCACAGAATCCTGAGAGGATTCTCCACAGAATCCTGAGAGGATTCTCCACAGAATCCTGAGAGGATTCTCCACAGAATCCTGAGAGGATTCTCCACAGAATCCTGAGAGGATTCTCCACAGAATCCTGAGAGGATTCTCCACAGAATCCTGAGAGGATTCTCCACAGAATCCTGAGAGGATTCTCCACAGAATCCTGAGAGGATTCTCCACAGCATCCTGAGAGGATTCTCCAAGCATCCTGAGAGGATTCTCCACAGAATTTTGAAACGATTCTTCACAGAATCCTGAGAGGATTCTCCACAGAACCCTGATACGATTCTCCACAGAATCCTGAGAGGATTCTCCACAGAATCCTGAAACGATTCTCCACAGAATCCTGAAAAGATTCTCTATAGAATCGTTATAGGATTCTCCACAGAATCCCGAGATGATTCTCCACAGAATCCTGAAAGGATTCTCCACAGAATCCTGAGAGGATTCTCCACAGAAGCCTGAGAGGATTCTCCACAGAATCCTGAGAGGATTCTTCACAGAATCCTGAGAGGATTCTCCACAGAATCCTGAGAGGATTCTCCATAGAATCCTGAGAGGATTCTCTACAGAATCCTGAGAGGATTCTCCACAGAATCCTGAGAGGATTCTCCACAGAATCCTGAGAGGATTCTCCACAGAATCCTGAGAGGATTCTCCACAGAATCCTGAGAGGATTCTCCACAGAATCCTGAGAGGATTCTCCACAGAATCCTGAGAGGATTCTCCACAGAATCCTGAGAGGATTCTCCACAGAATCCTGAGAGGATTCTCCACAGAATCCTGAGAGGATTCTCCACAGAATCCTGAGAGGATTCTCCACAGAATCCTGAGAGGATTCTCCACAGAATCCTGAGAGGATTCTCCACAGAATCCTGAGAGGATTCTCCACAGAATCCTGAGAGGATTCTCCACAGAATCCTGAGAGGATTCTCCACAGAATCCTGAGAGGATTCTCTACAGAATCCTGAGAGGATTCTCTACAGAATCCTGAGAGGATTCTCCACAGAATCCTGAGAGGATTCTCCACAGAATCCTGAGAGGATTCTCCACAGAATCCTGAGAGGATTCTCCACAGAATCCTGAGAGGATTCTCCACAGAATCCTGAGAGGATTCTCCACAGAATCCTGAGAGGATTCCCCACAGCATCCTGAGAGGATTCTCCACAGCATCCTGAGAGGATTCTCCAAGCATCCTGAGAGGATTCTCCACAGAATTTTGAAACGATTCTTCACAGAATCCTGAGAGGATTCTCCACAGAATCCTGTGAGGATTCACTACAGAATCCTGAGAGGATTCTCCACAGAATCCTGAGAGGATTCTCCACAGAATCCTGAGAGGATTCTCCACAGAATCCTGAGAGGATTCTCCACAGAATCCTGAGAGGATTCTCCACAGAATCCTGAGAGGATTCTCCACAGAATCCTGAGAGGATTCTCCACAGAATCCTGAGAGGATTCTCCACAGAATCCTGAGAGGATTCTCCACAGAATCCTGAGAGGATTCTCCACAGAATCCTGAGAGGATTCTCCACAGAATCCTGAGAGGATTCTCCACAGAATCCTGAGAGGATTCTCCACAGAATCCTGAGAGGATTCTCCACAGAATCCTGAGAGGATTCTCCACAGAATCCTGAGAGGATTCTCCACAGAATCCTGAGAGGATTCTCCACAGAATCCTGAGAGGATTCTCCACAGAATCCTGAGAGGATTCTCCACAGAATCCTGAGAGGATTCTCCACAGAATCCTGAGAGGATTCTCCACAGAATCCTGAGAGAATTCTCCACAGAATCCTGAGAGGATTCTCCACAGAATCCTGAGAGGATTCTCCACAGAATCCTGAGAGGATTCTCCACAGAATCCTGAGAGGATTCTCCACAGAATCCTGAGAGGATTCTCCACAGAATCCTGAGAGGATTCTCCACAGAATCCTGAGAGGATTCTCCACAGAATCCTGAGAGGATTCTCCACAGAATCCTGAGAGGATTCTCCACAGAATCCTGAGAGGATTCTCAACAGAATCCTGAGAGGATTCTCCACAGAATCCTGAGAGGATTCTCCACAGAATCCTGAGAGGATTCTCCACAGAATCCTGAGAGGATTCTCCACAGAATCCTGAGAGGATTCTCCACAGAATCCTGAGAGGATTCTCCACAGAATCCTGAGAGGATTCTCCACAGAATCCTGAGAGGATTCTCCACAGAATCCTGAGAGGATTCTCCACAGAATCCTGAGAGGATTCTCCACAGAATCCTGAGAGGATTCTCCACAGCACCCTGAGAGGATTCTCCACAGAATCCTGAGAGGATTCTCCACAGAATCCAGAGAGGATTCTCCACAGAATCCTGAGAGGATTCTCCACAGAATCCTGAGAGGATTCTCCACAGAATCCTGAGAAAATTCTCCACAGAATCCTGAGAGAATTCTCCACAGAATCCTGAGAGGATTCTCCACAGACTCCTGATTGGATTCTCCACAGAATCCTGAGAGGATTCTCCACAGAATCCTGAGAGGATTCTCCACAGAATCCTGAGAGGATTCTCCACAGAATCCTGAGGAATTCTCCACAGAATCCTGAGAGGATTCTCCACAGAATCCTGAGAGGATTCTCCACAGAATCCTGAGAGGATTCTCCACAGAATCCTGAGAGGATTCTCCACAGAATCCTGAGAGGATTCTCCACAGAATCCTGAGGGGATTCTCCACAGAATCCTGAGAGGATTCTCCACAGAATCCTGAGAGGATTCTCCACAGCATCCTGAGAGGATTCTCCACAGAATCCTGAGAGGATTCTCCACAGAACCCTGAGAGGATTCTCCACAACATCCTGAAACGATTCTCCACTGAATCCTGAAAAGATTCTCCACAGAACCCTGAGAGGATTCTCCACAGCATCCTGAAACGATTCTCCACAGAATCCTGAAAAGATTCTCTATAGAATCGTTAGAGGATTCTCCACAGAATCCCGAGAAGATTCTCCACAGAATCCTGTGAGGATTCTTCACAGAATCCTGAGAGGATTCTCCACAGAAGCCTGAGAGGATTTTCCACAGAATCCTGAGAGTATTCTCCACAGAATCCTGAGAGGATTCTCCACAGAATCCTGAGAGGATTCTCCACAGAATCCTGAGAGGATTCTCCACAGAACCCTGAGAGGATTCTCCACAACATCCTGAAACGATTCTCCACAGAATCCTGAAAAGATTCTCCACAGAACCCTGAGAGGATTCTCCACAGCATCCTTAAACGATTCTCCACAGAATCCTGAGAGGATTCTCTATAGAATCGTTAGAGGATTCTCCAAAGAATCCCGAGAAGATTCTCCACAGAATCCCGAGAAGATTCTCCACAGAATCCTGAGAGGATTCTCCACAGAATCCTGAGAGGATTCTCCACAGAAGCCTGAGAGGATTCTCCAAAGAATCCTGAGAGGATTCTCCTCAGAATCCTGAGAGGATTCGCCACAGAATCCTGAGAGGATTCTCCACAGAATCCTGAGAGGATTCTCCACAGAATCCTGAGAGGATTCCCCAACTAACAATCACTCATTTTTTTTTTTTTTTTTTTTCACAACAGGCAACACAACAATTAAAATAATAGAACAACAATTATTTAAATGGCTGAGAATAATAAAAAATTTGACATCTAATAAGAGAACGAAATAACAAAAGAAAACATTAATGTGCTTCTAGTGGACTAAGCGTCCTTTTAAAGAAGCACGAATATAAATTATAAACTAAAGTTTTACTAATTCTAACATATCATATAATTAACAAACTATCTTTAAGTTATTTATGACGGTTAACATATAAATAAACAAAAATAAAGAAAAGATGGAAGATTATAGCAAGAGTTGTGGTATTTGATTTAACAAAAAACATTTAATTTTGAATTTGAAATGCTGACGAGCAGTTATCGTCTGTATATCTCTGGGTAGCTTATTAAATTCAGATGGCCCGACAAAAGTAAATCGTTTTTGACCGAAATTCGAATAGACACGAGGCCGTGAGAGATGATTAACTTGCCTAGTGTAGTGCAGCCGAGGTACCATATTAATGGCCAAATTGTGAATGCACGCAGGGTTGTGTAACATATTGTGGATTAGGAGTAATGTTTGCTCTTCACACATGCCTTGTATTGGTAAGATTTTATGAGGAAAATCTGAATATAACCGAACGGATGGAAACAGAAACGGTAGATTGTAAATTAATTTTATAGATCGATTTTGTAATACTTGTAATTTTTTCAGTTTTGATTTACAAGCTCTTCCCCATGCAATAATCAAATAGTTGAAATGAGAATGAATATGAGCGTAGTAGAACATAAGCAAAGCTCTTCGAGGAATGAAGCTACTAACTCTTCTCAATATTCCACACATCTTCGAAGCTTTTTGCTCAACTTCCTTTATATGTTGATCCCATGATAATGTACAATCAAGAACTATACCTAAATATTTAAAATAATCTACTCTCTCGATGACGTTAGTACCCATCAATAAATCGGGAAGATTGGGAAGCACTTTCCTGGGGGATCGAAATATCATATATTTTGTTTTTTTCAAGTTCAGTGAAAGTAAATTATCGGAAAAATATTCATAAAGAAATTGTAAATCACTACTCATGCTTGAAATAATCGATCTTGGATCAGCGTTGGGATAGAATAAAGCCGTATCGTCGGCAAATAACCTTGGAGTACCCACAAGACGAATTTTGCTAATGTCGTTTATGTAGATCAAAAACAATAACGGCCCAATGTTGCTTCCCTGAGGGACACCAATATTTATTTGCTTCATTGAACTGGTAACACCATCATATGCAACAAACTGAGTTCTATTATTTAAGTAGCTACTAATGATTCTGTGTGCAACACCTCTAATGCCATATTGCTCTAATTTTTGCAACAAAATACTATGATTTAAGGTGTCAAAAGCCTTCTTTAAATCTAAAAATAAGGCACCAACGTATTTCTTGGAATCAGTTTCTTCTAATATTTTATCAACTAGTTCTGTTATGGCAACTGTGGTGCTGCTCCCATTGCGAAAGCCATATTGCATACTATACAGAGTATTATGGATGTCCAGGAAATTCACTAAGCGGTTTACTAGTAATTTTTCAAAAATTTTGTTGAAAATCGAAAGAGTCGATATAGGCCAGTAGTTATCTAGTTGAGAGGAGTCTCCTGACTTAAATATTGGAGTTACTTTGGCTGTTTTAAGACAATCCGGGTAGAAACCTTCTTGAATCATTAGATTGAAAGACTCCGACAAAATTCTTGAAAAAGTTGAAAAATTGTTTTTAATGATTTTTGCAGGGATTTGATCAGGGCCAGGACTTTTATTTGTTTTCAAGTTATTTATCAACAGCACGACTTCATTTTCTGAGGCCGGTTGTAGGTAAATTGAATGGGCATTTGGTTCTATATATCGTAATGGACTCGAACCTGTTGGAGTAATATTCCCAGCTAATTTTTCACCAACTGTCGAAAAATGTTCATTAAATGCTTCGCACATCAATTTACTGTCACAAATGCTCTCACCATTGATTTCTAATGAAAGTTTAGTTTGTTTGCTGGATTTACCTATGATTGCATTAATATTTTTCCACAATTTAGAGTGAGATGTATTATTCAAAATTCTTTCAAAATGTTTCCTCTTTGCTTGTTTTTTGGCGACATCTAATATCTTTGAGACGTGTTTCAATAGTTCCGCTAAGCGTATGTTATTTGGATTTTGTCGACATTTTTTCAAATAGTTGTTTTTCATTTTAATTAAAGTCCATAACTCAAGGTTCATCCAAGCACATTGCGTACCTTTGATTTTTACACACTTTTTAACTATTTTAGTGCAATCTTCCAAAATTGTATTATATTTCAAAATTATATCTTGAAAACAAGTATTTACATCTTCAATGGGTCCAATGCCGTCAATGTACCTTTTAAATTCGGTTTCCAATTTTTCATGATTAATTACCTTTTTAGTTAATTCTACTAAATTAGTGCCAAATTGTGTTTTGAATTCTGATAAAATCAAGCTGTGATCACTCAAATCATTGAGTATGGTGTGGTTACTCAGGCGATGCGCATCATCTATCTTACATATCACATGATCAAGGATATTTGAACTGGACGGTCTCGTCACGAACGTATTTGAACAAATAAAGCCGTAAGACTGCAAAAGATTTTTATATTTTAGGACAACGTTATTATTTGATAAATTTACCGGAACATTCATATCTCCAAGAATTAAACAAGGACGATTACTGTTGCTATTGTTCAACCATGTTTCAAGACGATCATGAAACATATTAAAATCATATGACGGTGGACGATAAACAGCATGTACATCAAAAGCTTCTCCTGACAAAGTTAACTCCGCGTGAATATGATGAAACCCGTCAGTGCAAATGTTTTGAATAACTTTATATTTAATATCATCTCTAACATACATTACTAAACCACCAGAAGAGCTTTCTCTGGTAGAAAATGAACTATTATATCCTTTAAACGCATATGGCGCCGTATTTCCAGTTTTAATCCATGTTTCTCCTATGACTATGACATCAATAGGAGTTACGAAGTGGTCAACTGACAAAAGAATTTCATGAAACTTATGCATATCATTAATCCCCCGAGCATTCCACTGTAACACACGAAAATGTTTTGGACATACTCCCACATTTAACGCATTAAAATCATCAATATTATTATGTAATTGATTAAGTGTTTGATCCATTATGTAATTATTTATAAACGCAAACAAAAACATTTACACATATAAAAAATATAAACTATATAATAAATAACAAATAAAATATTAAACAAAGAAAAAATTGGTACAACCAATATTTATGCAGTTTTTTTCCGCAGGGGCGATGATGTTTGCTTAGAATATCTAGAATACCGTTCAATTAATGTCCTCAGTTCCTGTCTAGTTTTAATCAAATCTGGTTTTGCGTCTTCATCCTTTTTCACAAGTATACCACCACTTCTCGCGGGCCATACGAACTTGATTTTAAACGATTCTTGATAATCTCGCATTTCACGGAGAAGATCCATTGATAATGGAGTTAATTCATCCCTAATAATAACCTTAGTCCCTCTTCCGTTAATTGATAAAGATCGATCGATGTTGGTCGACAAGATCGTGCCAACACTTTTTTTTTAGAAAGTACAGTTTCTTTTAAACTTTTCTCTTTAAACGATATTCGAATGGGAGCCAATGCATTTGGTTTGTTATTCATGGCTATTCTTGTCGCTGATACAATTGAATTCGGAGGCAAAGTAACACCAATGTGAGAAAGAGTTTTGTCGACCAAGTTCAACGTGTTTTCATTACCTACTACAGGGATCCCTAACAATACTGCATGATTAGAAACTGCTTTTCGATCCGATTTATCAACATTATCTTCCAATCGATAGACAAAGTGCATTAACTCGGCATGTGACTGAGACAACTGTGAAACCTGCTTCTTTAAAGCTTCATTTTCAGTTTTCAATTTGTTGAAATCCGAAACAATCTCATCGAACTTCATGGAAAGAAAATCCTGCGATTTCTCAATGGCAGCGGTTACTAAACGAACCTCAGATTTCAATTGATTCATGTGAGCCACAACTGCACTAGCAACACTATCTTTCAACTCAGCAGCAAGCTTACTCGTCGTTGAAGACCGGCTGTTTTGCATCTCCACGATTCGTTTGTAGATTTCGCAACAGCTGACAGTGCAAAAGTACATGTTC
The DNA here is from genome assembly GCF_035046485.1 of Aedes albopictus. Classification (NCBI taxonomy): domain Eukaryota; kingdom Metazoa; phylum Arthropoda; class Insecta; order Diptera; family Culicidae; genus Aedes; species Aedes albopictus. The sequence goes on from NW_026916953.1 coordinate 43,530, forward strand.
GCTTTTGCTCGATTAACAGCATTACCAGTGATATTTTTGCATTTGAAATGAACAACGGAGAAACAATACATGCAAGAGATGATTTTGTTTACATCCTGCTCTTGTTTTTTTACAAACGACACAGCTAACAATTTGATCACGCTCCATGATGACGTAGACAGTTAAACGAAAACGACAGATGTGTTCATGCAAGTTCAAACATACATACGTATAGCGCAATAGGCGGACAAAAGATAATCAGCTGACAATGGCAATTTATCTATATCATAGGAATATCAATAGTGATAGTCATTGGTTTATTTATTTTTATTTTTTTAACTGCTCAGGGGCTCACATGCAAAACACACTGCGAAGCAATCATTCAATCAGGGATCCCTAGGCTTTACTTGTCTTAAGCCACTATCCACTAGCACTCGTTCTGTATTCGCTGAATCGTTGCTTCTCCGACCACAGCCAGCTCTGTATATATGCGAGCTGTCTGAGCACAACAGCATATAGCGAGACTGGCCCTTGCCTTCCACAACTGAACCACAAGTGTGTGAACAGTGACGTACTAGAACAGTATCGAGATTTATTATAATCAGCTTTCGCACCAACGGTCCATAGCACTACTTGCGTCGTCAAGTGAGATAAACCCTTCAACCGTTTGTTCGGTGTGTTCTAAATCGTCGCTTCTCCGACCACAGCCAAATCTGTATGCATGCAAGCTGTCTGAGCACAGCCGCATACAGTGAGATTGGCCCTTGCCTTCCACGACAAACCACAATAGGACAGATTGGTGAAGTACTAGATTTGTAGTAATGAGCTGAATTTTAGTATGGTGAGAAGGTCAATTCTCCGTTTGTGCAATGAAATGATGCAAAAAGCGTGGGTATTATGATTTCTTGCCTAATTTGATGTTGTTTGAGCAAAACTTTGGGTAACAGTGTTGTTGTTTACTCCATTTTTTGCAACATAAACAACATAGTTATCCAAAGTTTTGCTCAAACAGCATCAATTTAGGCAAGGAATCATAATACCCACGCTTTTTGCACCATTTCATTGCAGAAACGGAGAATTGGCCTTCTCACCATACAAAAATTCAGCTCATTACTACAAATCTAGTACTACACCAAACGTGCCCTATTGTGTGCAAAGGGACGTACTAGAATACACTCGAGATTATAGCCTATCAACTTTCTGCCGCGGAACCATACACTGAAAGAGAAGATCACAGCAGCAGCGGCAGCAGTAGCAGCAGCAGCAGCAGCAGCAACAACAACAGCAACAATTGGGCGCTTTTGGAATTAAAACTATATCGCAAACGTTACAACCACAATCAAACTACTACTATTCCTATGATGCCGATAGTCACCAAATTAGATTGCTAATTTCTCAGGTAATTTTACGCCTTACCATACTTTTTTCGGGATACAGTGAACAAACACTTTAAAATAACACATGTAAGCACAAAACTGACAATATATTTTGTAATATAACAAATATTTAAGCGATAGAAAAGAGAGCTAGTAATCACTATATGTTAACCGCCACAAACAGTGTTGCCAATTGACACCAGGCACCATTATGACGAATTAATTCAGCATAATGTTTAACAACATTTGAATTATTTTCACGTACAACCTATGTTCGGGTTTTGTTCACACAAATTTGGAGAAGTTATAAAGCATCATGTTGTGCACCAACTTAATTTTTTGTTGTTCAAAGCGTTTTACAAATGTACAAGAAAGTTGTTATTCAGCTTTGGCAAAAATGACTGAAAATAAATAAAATGCAAAAATGTTCAACTCTCACGAGAGTAATTATTTGCTCTCATGTTGAGAACACCTATTATGAAATAAGAATTACATATAAAATTACCTAAATCCGGATTAGAACTCCAGACCTGTCGATTGCCAGCCGCATGCCTTCCTATCTGCGCCATCCTAGAGATGGTGAGATGCAGCACCCAAAGCAAAACATAATCTTCCCATGACTCAATAATGGTCACTCCTGAACTTGTGTTCAGCAGTGGTGAATTAGCATAGCACGTGCTAATCAACTGAACAACGCCTTATACTTCAACAGCTGTTCAGCCCAAAACACGTGTTTTCCATTCAGATTTCGCTGTCAGTATTTTTATCGCACGGTGAGAAAACTTGTATCGAATGCGGCCAAAAAGTGTTGGTCCATATCGAAGATATTGTTCCCAGACGAACTAATTGCGATACGAATATGTTTTAATTTTTATTTTTAAAAATCGATCTTTAAAAATGTATGACAATATGTGGTGCGGTATGGTCTTGGACGTGGTGCATTCACAGCATCTATTCAGGTAATCTACTCATGCTCAATCGAAGATCCGTCAAGCATTTTTTTTATTTGTGCTTTTGTCATGGAATCTTAATATTATGTTCAATAAATAGTGCATAAGGATGTTTGGGGATACTTGAAATTTGTCGATTTCTGAATGCTGTTTGATTATCTAGGTGACTGTGGGAACAATATTCAGTAAACACGACAGCACTCAAATGTCAAATGCATCGATCCAAGCGTGCCGTACAATCGAACTGCTGCGGAAGATAAAAAAAATAATCAAGGTACAATATATCTTGTTACATACTAATAATAATAAATAAATGCCTCATTTTTACGTTGGTTACGTCTCTTGGCACTCAATGTTAAACTACATAATTCTATTCTCTTTTATTTTATGTGATTCGTTTAAAATTTTGGTTATTTAACCCTTCAAGACGCGCGCTGTTGTAAAAAGTACAACACTACCAAAAATCTTTGCTCGTCAGATTTAGCCATGATTTATCCCATAATCCGAACAAAGTTCTGAGTCAAACTATGACGGGCTGAAGGCTTTTATTTAACAAGTGAAAAGCACATTGTTCAGGAGCATATGTTTATCGATACATCAGCTTAATAAGATGCAGACAAATGTTTTGTTAAACTCTTTTGTTAAAGAATCAATGCTTGTCGAATAAATATTTTGTTAAACTTTTGAAAAGTGTTTTAATTTATCATTGTTGATACCGATGAGGAAAGTCGAACATTGACTATTTTCTCAATTGAAAAATCATTTAAACAGTTACGTGTTGAGCATAATTTTAGTTCAGCTATCATTACCATTATTAAGCCACAATTCAGCAAGCTTGCTTGTTTGTGACTTGCAATTGTTAGTTGGGTCTCCACAGAATCCTGAGAGGATTCTCCACAGAATCCTGAGAGGATTCTCCACAGAATCCTGAGAGGATTCTCCACAGAATCCTGAAAGGATTCTCCACAGAATCCTGAAAGGATTCTCCACAGAATCCTGAGAGGATTCTCCACAGAATCCTGAAAGGATTCTCCACAGAATCCTGAGAGGATTCTCCACAGAATCCTGAGAGGATTCTCCACAGAATCCTGAGAGGATTCTCCACAGAATCCTGAGAGGATTCTCCACAGAATCCTGAGAGGATTCTCCACAGAATCCTGAGAGGATTCTCCACAGAATCCTGAGAGGATTCTCCACAGAATCCTGAGAGGATTCTCCACAGAATCCTGAGAGGATTCTCCACAGAATCCTGAGAGGATTCTCCACAGAATCCTGAGAGGATTCTCCACAGAATCCTGAGAGGATTCTCCACAGAATCCTGAGAGGATTCTCCACAGAATCCTGAGAGGATTCTCCACAGAATCCTGAGAGGATTCTCCACAGAATCCTGAGAGGATTCTCCACAGAATCCTGAGAGGATTCTCCACAGAATCCTGAGAGGATTCTCCACAGAATCCTGAGAGGATTCTCCACAGAATCCTGAGAGGATTCTCCACAGAATCCTGAGAGGATTCTCCACAGAATCCTGAGAGGATTCTCCACAGAATCCTGAGAGGATTCTACACAGAATCCTGAGAGGATTCTCCACAGAATCCTGAGAGGATTCTCCACAGAATCCTGAGAGGATTCTCCACAGAATCCTGAGAGGATTCTCCACAGAATCCTGAGAGGATTCTCCACAGAATCCTGAGAGGATTCTCCACAGAATCCTGAGAGGATTCTCCACAGAATCCTGAGAGGATTCTCCACAGAATCCTGAGAGGATTCTCCACAGAATCCTGAGAGGATTCTCCACAGAATCCTGAGAGGATTCTCCACAGAATCCTGAGAGGATTCTCCACAGAATCCTGAGAGGATTCTCCACAGAATCCTGAGAGGATTCTCCACAGAATCCTGAGAGGATTCTCCACAGAATCCTGAGAGGATTCTCCACAGAATCCTGAGAGGATTCTCCACAGAATCCTGAGAGGATTCTCCACAGAATCCTGAGAGGATTCTCCACAGAATCCTGAGAGGTTTCTCCACAGAATCCTGAGAGGTTTCTCCACAGAATTCTGAGAGGATTCTCCACAGAATCCTGAGAGGATTCTCCGCAGAATCCTTAAAGGATTCTCCGCAGAATCCTTAAAGGATTCTCCACAGAATCCTTAAAGGATTCTCCATAGAATCCTTAAAGGATTCTCCACAGAATCCTTAAAGGATTCTCCACAGAATCCTTAAAGGATTCTCCACAGAATCCTTAAAGGATTCTCCATAGAATCCTTAAAGGATTCTCCACAGAATCCTTAAAGGATTCTCCACAGAATCCTTAAAGGATTCTCCACAGAATCCTTAATGGATTCTCCACAGAATCCTTAAAGGATTCTCCACAGAATCCTTAAAGGATTCTCCACAGAATCCTGAGAGGATTCTCCACAGAATCCTGAAAGGAGATCCGCAGAATCCTGAGAGGATTCTCCATAGAATCCTGAAAGGATTCTTTCCAGAATCCTGAAAGGATTCTCTCCAGAATCCTGAAAGGATTTTCTCCAGAATCCTGAAAGGATTTTCTCCAGAATCCTGAAAGGATTCTCCCCAGAATCCTGAAAGGATTCTCCCCAAAATCCTGAAAGGATTCTCCCCAGAATCCTGAAAGGATTCTCCCCAAAATCCTGAAAGGATTCTCCCCAAAATCCTGAAAGGATTCTCCCCAAAATCCTGAAAGGATTCTCCCCAGAATCCTGAAAGGATTTTCCCTAGAATCCTGAAAGGATTCTCTCCAGAATCCTGAAAGGATTCTCCCCAGAATCCTGAAAGGATTCTCCCCAGAATCCTGAAAGGATTTTCCCTAGAATCCTGAAAGGATTCTCTCCAGAATCCTGAAAGGATTCTCCCCAGAATCCTGAAAGGATTCTCCCCAGAATCCTGAAAGGATTCTCCCCAGAATCCTGAAAGGATTCTCCCCAGAATCCTGAAAGGATTCTCCCCAGAATCCTGAAAGGATTCCTCCAGAATCCTGAAAGGATTCTCCCCAGAATCCTGAAAGGATT
>NW_026916953.1:49363-50000 GCF_035046485.1 Aedes albopictus
TTCATTTATGCAACAAGTTGCAAAATGATGATTTTTTCAGCACGAGTCGTACATTTATCCAACGAGGCTTGCCGAGTTGGATAAATACGACGAGTGTTGAAAAAATCGAGTTTTGCAACGAGTTGCATACAACTTTTTTTGTAATTACGAAAAATACACATTCAGTATGATCTTTTCTCGATACACAAACATGCATCAGGAGGAACCACGTGCGACCATCCCTCGACAGGGCAGTTTTTTTTTCGATCAGGTAGGCTATGGTATGGTGTAGCCTGTGAACGAGACCCCGTTGTCAAACAGTAGTGTGTGAGGTTTGGCAAAAGTCGGAAAAGTAGCTTCAGCAGCTGCCTGTTCACCCGATTTGCAGTTCGGTTAGGAATAAAAACCGTCCAAATTGGGATTCCAGCTGGTCAATTGATGTAATAGAAAGTAGCTGAATCTACCAAAGACACGGAAGTTTGTATGAAGTGTGAGCTGGCGAAGGTGCCGAAAAGTGCAACTTTTCAGCACTCTTAAGATTGCCGAAAAGTAGTACTTTTCGGCACACTTGCATCAGTAGTGAAAAGTAGGCTATTTCTACACACTTCAGGCAATTGAAAAGTGAAACTTTTTGCAACGTAATTACAAAAAATAGTTT
>NW_026916954.1:0-50000 GCF_035046485.1 Aedes albopictus
TGACATTTTGCAAAGAAAAAAGACAAAAAATGGGATTTGTTTGGTCGCTGGTGTTTAAATACAGTTGCGGAAAATCTGTTCCGGGATAAATCTAAAACGGCAAATTTTATACATTCCGGTGAGTATTCTGCCAAGCTTTCAATGGTTGGCCACAGGTTTGGCATCAGATGATGAATGTTTGAACCATAACATCGATCTTTTTCTCTTCGCAGTCGTGAACGGATTTCACCCAGAGGCATTCCCCGTCAGATCCAGCCCAGTAACTCCCAATACGGATGACCTGCGATAGCTTCAACTGAAGAAGAAGGACAGTGTTCTTTAGCAAAATTTTATTGTGAGTTGCAATCGATACCAGCGCGAGGTGATCTACTGACTAATACGCATTGTTTTTTGTTGTAGGCATAGTTCCGGTATTCCGCGATTGTTGTTGATGGCCAGCACTATGTTTTCAACTTTCTATGGACCGCTCTTGAATTAACAAACAGCTGCTGCAGCTACTGTACTGTATTGGCCCTCGGACGTGCCAGTGAGCAGAGCATAGTGAAGGATGTTTTAGCATAGGTTTGTAGTCTATCAATTTTCTTGATCAATTCGCATTTCTCAAACTATTAGGCCCTTCCCGCCAAGTGTGGGGTCGTGAATTAAACTGCGGTTTTCTATCAAAACAGCAAAACCTCAGTTTAACTCCCGATGCCACACTTGGCGGAATCGGAAAGAATCTAGGAGGATGGGAATGGCTGCTGGGCATAATGCTTGCAGGTATGTAAATAATCTTAAGGTCGATGATAAATATTTGGCGAATAAAAATCTACAGTAAACGCAGAACCGCATTTTTATTTCTAAACGGTTGAAATACAGCAGAACCATATTTCATATGCTTAAAATACCTTGAAAGACCATTAATCAATAATAACACATACAGTGCTTGTTTTCTTTCAAATTTATTGTTAAGGACGCGTAGTGCGTCATCAGCATCATTGAAATCTCGCTCTAAATTTCAAAGTGATAAAACTCAGTCACCAAAGCGCATATTTGTATGAAAATGTATCATCCCATATTCTCACTCGTGGTGAGTGTGATGATACTTTTTCTGCTGCGTGGCTGCAGAATTGCCCGTTTTTTATCACTTCAAAAACGCGAGGCAAACAATCATTGAAAATTGAAAAGTCAATGATTCCTATGAAAATTCTGTGATGCACCAAGTCACCTTAAACGGTTATCTAACCATTTTCTGTGCAGTGAATGGTCTGAAAAACTGGATAATATATTGACCGTATCCTATACTGTATTGCGAAAAATTTGTTCGAGAAAACGAGCGATTTTTTATGGTAACCAATCTTAACCGCCTATTCCACATACTGTAATTTAATTTGGCGGATTTCCATTTGTCAAACTGGCAAATCTGTACATAGAATGGTTATCTTACTGTTATATTGAACAGCCTGTGAAATGGTTACATTTCAATTGGTAATAGTCATCAACAGTATAAGAAACGTTTCATTTACAGTTTGTGATTATGCGGGAGTTGTTCCATACGAATGAATCTGCACTTACTTCGGGATGCAGTGACTTCAGCTCGTTAATAAGTCCCTGAAAAGATTTGTTACTCCAAGCTCCCGCTCCGTCTGGATCTTCTGGCGCTTCCAACCTCTTCACTAAATCGTATAACTTTCGATTTGCAACTGCCATCGAATAAATATGCAAGTAGGGGAACTGCGGCCATAACGCCCATAGGGGTCAAGTTGCGCCACCCTCGATTTAGACAAACCACGTTATTTTCAGTACTTTTTTCGACTGCATTCGTTAAAATAAGAATTAAAATACTTCTTTACATTTAAATTTACATATTTTTACTTCTAAAAATTGTATAAAAACTCAAAAAAAAGATTTTTGTTACTTTTGATGTAATTTTAGCCTGTCATTTTTTGCACTTTTTTACATAACTTAAAAGATAGCGGATAGCGCCACAAACTGTTTTGCACACTCCCCTTACTTGTGTACCAAGCGGAAAAAGTATCGAATTTGACCCTCATAAGTTTTATACAAGGGTCCAAACTTCTAAGGCATGTGTGGGGTAAAATGCCCACTCCTAGTTAATTACATTGAAATAGCCATTTAGATCAAAATTCTGGCATAAATAATGCAGAACACAAGTTGGAACCATTCAATAGCACATTTTTACTAAAAATAACTTCACTAATCACACATTCGTGAGTCATTTTGTAGTAATTATTGATAAAACAGCTCACTATGCCGTTTAAATGGAATTGACCCATAATTACAGGTGATCCATAACTATGTGATGACTGTATACCATTCACGAACAATAACAGTTGACAATAAACCAGGCGCCCAAGTATATGTACACAATTTGGCATCCTGGCGTAAGCTGTGACTAGTGGCGCATTTTACCCCGCAATAGAACTGAAAATCTGAAAATCAAACTTTTTTTCAAATTTGAATTTTTCAGTAATAAAACATAAAAATGGTTTATGGTTTCTTTCATTCGAAAGGAAACATGTTGGTGCTTCATGTTAGTGCAAAAAAGTGTGTATTTTGAAGTGTTTCGTGGTTAAAATTGGACTCTTCCTTAACGTGGGTGTCTTACCCCCAGTTCCCCTAAACATCAACCACCTTGCCTCTTCATTTGATCATCTTATCCGACTTTTCTTGCAAATCAGATGCTCGATATGTACGCTTACGCTGAAGATCTTTGAACAGAACGTATTTATCCATGTCTTTGAACTCAGGATCCGTGTCGCCAGCCCATTTTACCTTTTTAAATTTTTGGTCGTCATACACAATAACTTCCCGACGAATGTAACTCCTTACCGCTTCCCAAGTTTGCTCCAAAACTTCACCCGGAGAATTACCGAAAACCTGGAACTCCTTGCAAATAAGTTTCTCGGCTGTTTTCTCTTTATCGTGATGCTGCCCACGAAACTCCTTCTTTTTATTATTCATTCATGACTGGCTTATGTTTTTTCGGTTAAAATTGATAAGTTTAGTTAAATACAAAAGTTTTATTTAAAAAGAGCCCCTTTTTGGAAAAGGTAGACGGTTTTTTTTTTTAAGAAATTGCTTACCTTTTGCGTTTAATGCGGGTAGTTCTGTAACTTATCAAGCTTTATTTTATTTTCAACATATAAAATACACCAGTTAAAATTAAAAACTTATTCAGTTTCAGCATCATCAAGTTTGGTTTGTTCAATAATTTTCCAATCTTAGAATGTTATGTCATTGGTTGATCATCCCGGAATGAAAGTTTTCGAACTAGGCCATTTGAATATTTTTTTTTATAAAATGTAACAGTTTTATGTAAGAATCCCGTTTATGGGTAGAGATACGAACCAGCCAAGGGCTGAAAGTCTCTTTAATAAAGATAAATCAATCAATCAACCGTTTATGGAACTTGATGCAGGTCTACTCAGTACATATTATAAAAATATTTGTTTGGACTTGTTTGGACATACATTGTAACCTGATTTTATTGAAAAGAACAGATGAAAAGTAATCAACTTCCTCCAGAACTACCCCCAGAAGATTATAGTACCAACTTTTAATGTAAGAACTTCAGAGCATTTTGAAATGCTCTTCCGTCGCCTGTCACCTAAAACGGATAAATGGCCCCCAATCTACCAAAATCATTGTAGTCCGACATTCATCCAAGGTTGTCATGATTCACGTTGTGTTGGTCAGCTGTCGGGCTTGTTTGGCTGAATGTTTGTCATGTGTAATGGGACATTTAGAAACAGAGAAATCAACGAATAAGTGGTACATAACACGTTTTCAAATTCAACTCGATACCCTCTGTTTTATTTTTTGCAAACTACTACAGGAAGACCAGCTTTTTTCAAAAGTGCTCATAAATGAATAAGCTTTGCTCGAGAGCTTTCGTTAAAAAATAAATTGTATGTAATCTATTGTACAACTTTGCTTGACTACGATCTCTTTCTGCAAATTATCTTGACCAAGTACCCACGCGAACAGCTGATCGGCGCTGGAAAAAAGCATTCTCAAAATATCAAAATATTGAGAGCCTTTCCTCATGACATCTTGAACTCTCTGTTGGCAAAGCCAGTGAGAGCGAGAGAGCGCGAAAGCTCCGGACAGCATCTTTGCAATCGTGATGTGATGACCCTACTCGTCTCAGTTTCAAAGGAGCTTCGAACGCGGTAGGTTCTCTTTGGTTTTGGCTGGTGCTCGTCGGGTACGTATAGAACGGATTTTCGTTTCTCTTGGTACCGTTCCCTATCCTCCGCGCGCAGTTGGTTTCGCAAGTCGCGGTGTGTTTCTCCACGTCTGTAGCTGAAAGGTACCTACATACTTGGGAAACGCGTGCAGGAGTGAAAGGGACGCTCTGTTGGAGAGAGTAGTGCACGGTGCGCGAAGAACTGGCGGACGGAGCGAGATAGGGAGAAAATCAATTCTTTCCGACTATCACCGTTCGTAAGATTGTTGGTCGACGATTCTTGGGGCATTGAGTTTTCCGTTTTTTGATTTTCACTTTTCCCTGGGAAAATCAAGTCCCGAGACCGAGGAAAACGTGCAATCGAAGTGCGTGTTGAGTGTAATTTCCGGGAGAAGATCGCTTAGTCGAGTTATATTTTGGTGCATGGAAGCAGTGAAAAAAATCTGATTTTGTCCTTTTTAAGTGTAAATTAGGTTGTGGAGTTCGGAAGAGCGGTGTGGGTTTCAAATAGCATTGCGTGATATATCTAGGTAATTTGTGGTGTTTGATCATTACAGAGAAGATAAAAAAAAGCAAAGGTGAAAGTGAACGTGGTCATTCAACGTGTGAGAGATAAAAGCGAAGGTAAAAAGTGAAATGTCAAAAGTGCTGACGGCGAAAAGCGATGAATACTATCATAGGCAACTTGGATTGAGCGGTATTCAGTCGTCCTTCGATGGAGATTCTCTGCCAGACTATGACGAGTTCGATTCAGAGTCAGTGACGCTGGAATACTTCAAGGAGAGGTAAACAAACACTTTGATTACAGAAAAAAAACAATAACAACAACTTGGCAGAAATGAGTTGCACTTACACCCACAATGGGGAAGCAAACTCTCCGAAAAAGGAGATCCCCTTGTTTTGCCATGTGTGTTGTGTCCCCTTCGTAAAAAGCGAAAAGCCCTCATTTCTGGCAAAGGTCGCTGAAGAAAATTGGCATGCCAAGGCAAAAGTGTGTGCGAAGTTTCGCTTCTGTTTGCATCATAAATCCCAAACTCCCTAATTGCATTTGCTGCGTGCAGCTTCGCTAACATGTGTGAGTGAATGTTTACAACAACAGTAGGTGATTGCGCCCTTGGTGACTGCTGCTGCAGAAAAAAATCGCATTATTTCTTCCATTCAAAACCTATTTGTACAATCAGAAGAGACATCTACGACGAGTTTCCACGCTGCCCGGTGGGAATTTCTTACACGGTCGCGATTCAACCCGCACCGCAGACGGTGCCTTAGACGCGTAAAAATAGCAAAATTAGACAAATCATTCTCTCATTTTTCTCATTTTTGCGTTATTTTCACATGCTGCTGCTAGCGACGATGACGATGATGATGGTGTCAAAATAGTTTGGCGTTCACCCACACCAGGTAGCGCACCCATACAAGAGCGATTCTCTTTTGATGGTGAGAGCAGTGTTGCCGAGATCAGAATCAGCTGTGCTTTGGGAGAACATGTTGCTTCTTATGGGGAAGAGCATGGATATAAATCTTTCCGATCGTAAATATGGATTGCATGAATTTTATTGAGGGAATTTGTACTGCAAATGCTCAAATCCCAGTTATGTCCGCAATTTATTGAACTCATTTGTTTTTTGTTTTACATTGGAAAGCTAAATTTGGTGTCAACTAGCGCAGTTGTTTCATTATACAGTAGTCAACAGCTTTTTGGTCATTGACAATGGAACAAATTTCCCAAATGGAGGAGAACGTGCCCCTGGAGCTGACCTACTGATACCTGTTTAATGGAAGTCTACAGAGTCTCAATGGGGGTTTCTTAAGGGTTTCAAGGCATATCAAAGCGTTTCGAGATATATTTAGTAAGATTTCACGGGCAATCAAGGAACTTCCATTAAACTCACTGCATAATCGAACACAGTGAAATATGGCTGTGTAAGCATAAACTGTTTTCACAATGTTCTGATCATTAGCTGAGCTATTGGATTTATTGAGCCTGCACTCTCTTGGTCATTTTTCGGAATGGTACAAGAATGGTATTTCAGTTTATTCCGAGATTTCTGCAGAAGCATTTCCAGGGATTTCTTCGAGAGTTTTCCTGTATTTCTCTATCAGGGGCGTACAATTTCGTTTCAATGATACACTTTCATGCAACATTTGAATGAGTCACTTCAAGTGTTTCATACATTTTTCTAATGACTCGGTCGTTAAAAAAAACTTTTCCACTCATCGTAGCACTCGGTAGTCTCCCACCCGGTCGCATTGCTTGTGCTTCACCCGTCAGAGCATTAGTGTCTCACTGGTGCACGCTAGTCTCTCAATGGTTACGGGCGTCGGTTAATTGGATTTAAGTGGTCGAATTTGTTATCCTCTTTCATAAAACATAATTATCATTCTATTGGCGTGCACCACTATTCATAAATGTGGTTTAAATAGTGTTTTTAGCATGTTGAAGTATTTCAATGACTCATAAATGAAAGGAAAATCCAAGTGTATCATCCCATGTTTCATACACACTTGTTTCTGTAGCAGCAACGAACGAGTGTGTTGCTGGGTGAGAGATGAAGCATCACAGCAGTCCGTTCGCATGGGAAACGATTTGCTACAGTCGTCGTACGTCATGTTTTCCTTTCGAAATTGCACGACCCTGCTCTTAGTGCTTTTCATATTCCATCCTGAAATTTCCTTAATATTTCGTCTAGGAGCATCAGAGCATTTCATGGTATTTCAGGAGGCTGCAGGGGTGTTTAAATAAAATTTCCGAAAGTTTTAAGGAGGATTTCAGAGGGAAGACTCTAAACATCCACCGAACTCACTGCTTGACCGAAGATAGTTACATGAGGCTGTGTAAGCATGTACTAGGTTCACAATGCTTCAAATAATCATTACCTGCACTAGTAGCTTCAATGACCTGTACTCTTTTAGTGATTCTTCAAGATGGCATTTCGGTTTCTTCTGGGGTTTGTGCGAGATTTCTGCAGAAGACTTTCCACGGATTCCTAGATTATTATTGAAGTTCCTCAGATGATTTTTCACAGGTTTTCTCTTGATGGTTTGCATATTTCCTCCAGGAACTTTCATAATATTTCGTCACGAGATTGTCCTCAGATTGTTTTCTAAGCGTCCCAGGATCCCAGTTTTCCTCCCGAAATTCCTCTCGAGCTTTCTCCAACAGGTCTTCTTAGAGTTTCTCGTTAGATAACATTTGAATTCCTTCAATTCCCTGAGATAATTTCCGGTAGGAATTCCACTGGGGAACTTTGAGAGAAATCCTAACAAAATCTCTAAAGAAATCTCAGGAAGTTCACTGACAGTGATCCTGGAAGCTACCACTCGAAAAAGACTGGAAACCTCTGAATTAAATCACAGAAAGAACTCCATTAGAGAATCAGCAGGATAAATTTTGAAAAACACTAAGGAACGACTCTGTTGGCAACATCATAAGAAACTTGTTAAAAGAATTCCCAGAAAAAAAACTACAAGAGAAAGTTCAGGTGAAACTTCAAAAGAAATCCCGGAAGAACCTTGCAAGAAATCCAGTAGAAATCCCGGGAAAGAATCCTGAAGAAATTTTTTTTTTTGTCTTTATTATAGAGACTTTCAGCCTGGGGCTGAAGAAAATTCACAGGGATAACTCCTGAAGAAACTCTGGGGAAAATGTCTGGAAAATCCCGATCTCAAGAAAATCGCAACATCATCCGAGAAATGTCCTTAGAAAAGCTCTGGGAGTAATCCCGCGCGGGATTCTGGGAGCAATATCGAGAAAACTTGTAACCTCCCCACAGGAAAGGTGTATAAGACAGAGACAAATGGAAGATCCCCGTTAAAAAACTTCAGAATAAAGCGATCGGAATTCAGGAGTCCTAAAAGAATCTCAAAGAGAAATGCTGGAAAGAATTTTTGGAACATTGAGAAAATGCCGGATGGAATCTGGAATAAGCTTGGGGAGGAATATTAAAAGAAATACTAAAAAAAACATGAACAAGTACTAAAGTAATCTTGTTGTAAGATCCTGTTAAGGAATTTGTAAATCAATTTTAACATCAAGATTCATCCGCGTTCACACGGATTGTACAACATCTTATCGACATCGTCCGCTTGCCAGAAATATCTACTTTACCCAGGAGTCTGATTGTTTCTCTACCTTCTTCTTCTTCTTCTTGGCGTAACGTCCTCACTGGGACAAAGCCTGCTCCTCAGCTTTTAACTGAGAGCTTCCTCTGCCAATGACCATTTTGCATGTGTATATCGTGTGGCAGGCACGAAGATACTCTATGCCCAAGAAAGTCAAGGAAATTTCCTTTACGAAAAGATCCTGGACCGACCAGGAATCGAACCCGTCACCCTCAGCATGGTCATGCTGAATACCCGTGCGTTTACCGCCTCGGCTATATGGGCCCTGTTTCTCTACCATGATTGTTCAAACTCCTTCTTGATTTAGTTTCCTTCTCAAACTTGAACTTCCCCACAGAACGACAAGCTTCCAGTAAAAACCTTCAGCATTATGTGACAAATATGTGATTGAACAGTTCTGTACTAAACACATTTAGTAAACACTGACCCTAAATGCTTGAAACTAACTTTTTTTATTCATGAGCTTGATGAACTGTCCGTGAATGTTACTACAGTATCGCCAGAACAGCTACACTCACACGAGGCACCAATGAGATATCTGCCGGGGAATTAGGAAGTATCTTCAGTTTGAAAGTGTTGGTGATCCACTATTTTTAGGCGACAATGGCGCTTGCCACGTCAAGTTGCAGGTTAATGTTGGGATCAATGTGGGGAAGAAGAAGACAGTGATGTTTGCAATCGTTTGTGACCACAACAGACCGAATAAACATTTGCGTCTGCACAAATTCATACGATTGTCGGAGTGTTAGTGGGATATGATTGACAGAGGGTTCACACATTGGTGCGTGAATGCCAGGCGTAAGGTGAAAGATTAGTGTTTATTACTCTGAAGATAATGCGTGGCACAGTTTGCATAACTCGTACGCGTTATCTGATAGATCTGATGATTGACACTGTGCTGTGAAAGTTGGAAAGTTGTTCTAGCGATCACTATGAATATGTGAATATACAGAGAAAGTATGTAGAAAGATACAAAAAGTAGGAAGGAAGGGACGGGCCTTTTACTTCGAGATCTCTAAGGTCATGAGCTTCGACCTAAATGAGCTGCTTAATGGAGGAAAAGGCGCCTTATCCTGCTACACAGAACTTTATGAACAATTATTTCATCAGCGTAATCATAGGATAGTAAAAGCCTTCGAGTAAGAAGATCTTTCACGTAGCCCCTACGCTCCTTCAGGGGTGATCAGAATTCATGAGTGAATGGATGAGTATCGTAAGGGTAACCTAATCTGCACCTTTAAAAGGCGGAACCAGCGTGCCACAGGAATCTTTCTTACAGGTAACCTTATTTTGATCATCTGTATTGATGAAATCTCCCTCACGATTGGCCATTGTGCGCCGACATTACGTCGCCATTTACCTGCAAAGCGTCAACACCGAAGAAGATGCATGCTAGATTATTGAAGAGGACATACTTGTGCGGTAAATTTACAACTCGCAACTAGCTCTCGAACTCATCCGCAGTTCTCCAACGGGTCGGGGAAATCGAAACCGCCCAACGAAGATCGTCATCAAGGCGCCTCTCGGATAGAACGTTTGCTGACCATACAGTGGAAGGCAACTGAGGACGTTCTGAGATGATCATCCCAATCAAGCGAAGCATCCTGCGGTGTGTAGAGAGCCAGTTGAATCCGCTGGGATTTCTTTCTCACTTCCTCAGCCATGGCCATGTTATTATTCAGTTCATGAGTAGATTTCGATAGCGATAGCGTTCATGAAGCTCGGTGAGGAGCAAATACCATGCGCCTATTTCCCAGGTTTGACGACGTCCGACATCGAAGAATTGCAGCTTCGTGTCTGCGTCGATGGCAGCGAGACTGTGTCGCCTATTTCAAAGGAGGCTGAACAATTCTCGGAGAAAACGCGAAAGTTACACCGATGAAAGCTCTCTAGATCCCGAGGCTGGCGCTCCAGGCTGCACTAACAGACTGCCAGCTCATGAAAACCCGTTGCATCAGTCATTGTCTATCGATATGGCAACGAGTGTTTTGGACCAACTCGAAGACCGGTCACCTCAACCTCAACACTTTGTCTTATATATGGAATGATGAGGATGATCCGTACGAGCGTCTTCCCCGCCGAGCACGGATCACCGGGTGATTTCCCCATCTCTGGTAGTAAGACCAGACTCTGCCACTAGCAAGCCTTCGAGAAGACTCCACATTTCTGCACGGCAGATCTAAACATCCCTGGAGCGTCTGCTTTTCAGAACTCCAAGTTCATCATCGATGACTCTCCCTTCATGCCAGCCCTAATCCTCGGGGATTCTACGAATCGTCATAACGTGAGAAGGACCCCTCGATGGTTCTATGTAGCATTTCTGGTAACTACTCGATGGGACTCGAGTCTCAGCCATCACGACCATCTCCAGACATGGATTCGAATTGGCACCCTGCTTTCTGCTTCTGCCTCCTGCACCGACCTTCTTAGCAGGCTTTTTTGCTTGCCGTTTTCTCGAGCTTGCCTTTGATAGGCTCCCTCACTCAGCCATTTCTGCACGGCAGATCTGAACATCCTTGGAGCCTCTGTGGTTCAGAATTCCAAGTTCATCATCGGTGACTCTCCCTTCATGCCAGCCCTAAACCTCGGGGATTCTACGAATCGTCATAACGTGAAAAGGACCTCTCGATGGTTCTATCTAGAATTTTTGGAGACTACTCGATGGGAATCTTAGCCATCACGACCATCCAGACATCGCCCATGGATTCGAATTGGCACTCTGCCTTCTGCTTCTGCCTCCTGCACCGACCTTCTTAGCAGGCTTTTTTGCTTGCCGTTTTCTCGAGCTTGACTTTGACGTTCACGGCAGACTTCCTGCCATAATACCATGTCGCTGTTATTGTAGTCGATACCTAGGTCGATACTGTACAGTGCCTCTACCCGGAGTTGACCTCGTTTGTTGGTGAAACGGCTTCCCAATTCTTAGGCTCAGGCTTAAAGTCACCCGCTATTACCACTCCTTGTCAGCTCAGTCGTCATACAGTCCTGCATCTGCGTGAACTGCTCGATTGACTACCGTGGAGGAACATTGTTGTGAAACGATCACTACCAAATCAAAGGGGCATTTGTCATCATCTTCCTCCTATTCTTTCCCCTAATGTGTCCTAACAAGCTATCTAGGAATTTCTTCTTGCAATCATACTCCAAATATTAGTGAGTACTCACGATCACCTGCGGCTTGCATGGGCTGACCGTGTTGCTTCGCAGAATGTTGAGTGCATCCAACTGCATGACTGTTCCACAATTGTCGAGAACATCCGACAGCGTCTTGGAATGAGTTCCTGAGAGTGTTCGGTCGTGCTGACGTTAGTCGCCGACGGCGTCCGACCGGCCTCGCGCAGTGGGTTGCTTCACGATCTGCTACGTTGGGTTCTCCCATGTCGGCTCTGAATAGAGCCAGCCGAGTCTCCACGCTCCGGAATGAATGTCCAACCACGCTCTGCTGAGGAAATTTCGTCAGACTTTCCAGCCAAAGGTAAGCAATCCTCTCCGATGAGCTCCAGCGGGATGCTTTGATGCCCTGTCGAGATAGTCGCATTAGTCATTGTATGCCAACCATATTGCCTAAGGCCGCTTGCTTCTTCGTGAATGCTCTCTTGTTTCGGATGTGGTATTGGATTGTCCAAACGGCACCGTCACAAATGACCGCTGTTGAATTGGCCTGATCGCGATTCCCTGAGTAACAATGGAATGCCGGTAATGAGGTGTTATTTCAGAATTCGGTTATGCTGTCATTCCTACCGGATGGCTGTTGCGGTGTTATGGGTCTTGATTACTGTGCCGAATAAGGTTATACATACCACCACGAATGATAGCTTCAATCGTCCCCGTTGGTTCTGATCAAAATCAATCGAGAACACGTGTCCATCTCCAACGAACGTAGGGTATGTGTGCCATCAGTAATCTCATGCTCCCATTTTCATCCTATTCGAAAACAAATGATTACGGCACCGATTGACTCCGTTCTTTTTGTTTTCATGGGTGCTCACTTCTCACAAAAAATACAAAAATAAGAAACAAAACAAACAGCGCTTCAATCCTTTGTTTTTCATAGGATGAAAATGGGAGCCACATGCTTAATAAGGGAACCAATACCCTACTACCTGGAGAAATTACTGATTAGACGGATGTCTGGTGCCATGCCACTGTCTTCTAGTTACCGAATCGTGACTGTGGATCACTTCTTTGATTTCACGCTTGTTCCCTCTGCGGAACAAGTTTCTGTTCTGCGGACAGTGCTGGCGCTCCTACACAGGGCGACCCTAACCTAATAATGGTCGCACTACAATTTCTAGTTCCCGCCGGCAGCGCACTATGTCCGGGCCGTAGCCTGCACCGTCGGCGGTCTCGGTGCGGTCCTCCTCCGAAGGAGACCCCGTTGACTTTGGTCGAAGTCCTGGTTGGACCCATCCGCGACCCAGTTGCAGCTGCGTCATAGTGGCGGATATCCTGGAACAAATCAAGCACTTGGGGAGGTGAGTGCAGCCTTCACCTCTGCATCACCTATTTACAAAGCTTGATCCTGTCACAGTAGGTTAAGCAGTTGCATTGAGTTGCATTCCCTGGTGATAGGGCACTTCAAGCCGTGTTTACTCTTGTGTGGATCTTTGTACGTGCACGACATGTGACCTTGCTCAAAGCACTTGAATCTGGCGGCTCATAGATGCTGAAGCAAGCACACTGACCAGCCAATTCTGATGTTCCCGGCTGCGGCCGCCTTATTGATCTTCCCTACTGAGAACTTCAACGCGGCAATTGTTGCATCAGGTTGCATCTATCTCGCACAGCTGCTTAAGGGCAGTTGCAAGCTTTTCGGCGTCGGTAATCTCGTTCAGGTTTTTACACTGGAGATACGCCTTCGCCATCAGAGCTCACACCTGCACCTTTCCGCCCAGGACCTCCTAGATAAGCGCCTTGTAGGGGGTGTCTTCTTACCCCTTCCTCGCTTTGTAACCGACTTGGACGCTTTGAATCTTGCCATAGTTTTTACGAAACGCTCTCTAAAACTTTGAAAATAAGATGACTTCTCTATAACTTTTCTCCAACAACTTCCTAATACTGGCAACCCTGCCGTGCATCATTAATTCAATGGAACAAAGACCATAATCGCTCCCGCAGCGCGACGAGCGACAACAAGCACTTCAGATGCATTCCGCCGTCGAACCAACTCCGTCTGTTCCCAAGTAACCACGAAGCCGTATATAAGTGCATCAATTTTGCCATATATTGATAATTAAAATTATGAATATAATGCTGCATTACTTTAAATACCTCATTGAAGCAATATTAAAGTCGAAAAGGGCCCCACTAAAATCAAATTAGTGCCACATATTGCAGCACGCTGACAGCCATTGCTAAAGTAATATAAATGCATGTGCTGTACATTTGCATTTCACATGCTTGATACGTGCAACACGAAAAACAAAAACAAAAATCTATTTTTAGCACCGTTTCGTTATCGACGGTACTGATGCCCCCACACATGAATGTTTTAACCATTATTTTTTTGTCGTCGGGACGGGAGTCGAACCAGAAGTGTTGAAGACCGATAGATAAGTTCCATACGCGCTGGCGCCTTGGACCGTTTCTGCTGCAGTGATAACAACAGATATTTTAGTTACTTTTCTTCTGTTTCAATCATTGTAGTAGAGGGTAAAACGACTATGTCATTCCGAATAATTACTGATAAATACATAATGCATTTTAGAAGATATTTAATCAACATAAGAAAATTAAAACCTCGATTAAAACATCCTTCGCACACTGCTCATATGCTAATTGTGATTTCCATCATTATTGGCATGTGATAGCAGCCTACAGAAAAGAAAAAAAATTATCTCCAAAAAGGGTTTGCTGTCGTCGATTGAGCCACCGTTTGAGCCACCAACGGGGATTAAGTTGGTCGGGAGTTGAACCAGAAATGTTGAAGACCGCTAGAGTTGATCGTAAAGTTCTTCTTGATTTCATTTGTTTACTATTAGAGTCAAGCTTTTATAATTGTATTGTTAGAGCAAACTTTGCTAGTTTGTACATTGCATTTATTTAGTTTTTGCAGTGTTGAATTATTGAATTATCTTATATCACCTTTTGATAAACCCTAATGTAAAGAAAAATGCAATGCATCATCACATTGATAATGCCAATCTAAAGGATTATTGCATGACAAGTGTGGAATTACTGCATTTTGCATTGCAAAGGTTGATATTCAGTCTAATTCGTGCAATGTTATAATGCTTGTGGTTACTTGGGTTCGTTCGTCCGTCGCGTCGTCAAATCATGCGAACAGCAATAACGATGACGACGATGCGATGCCGCCACTCGCGCGCTCGCTCGCTCGGTAGCAGTATAAATATAAACGGAAAGAATTAACTCGTTTCTTCTCACCGTACCGTACACAGAGCACAACCTCCTCGAGCGAGTCAAGAATGCCGCCGCCGGCAAGCCACACCGCGAGCGTCTTAACTTCTTCGCGGCTGTGTGGTGCGGCTGCGGCATCGTTCAACCCCACTCGACCTAAAACTTCAACCCATCTCGCAGATTACCCACGCTTTCTGACTGAATAGCAGGCTACATACCTCAGCCGTCGTCGTTGTAGAGCATGACGTCATCCACGGAAACCACTTTCGATCTCTTGCACATCCCGTTGTGTGAAGATATGTACCTACCTAGTAGAACTCTCGAATGAGGTAAAAGCAAAACTCTTGACGAGCTCCACTGCGGCGTTGAATATGAAACCATCAGAAGCGTTTAGGTACGAGTACGAATGCACTCTAGTTTATTAGAAGTCTTTGGCATTTGCCTAACGAGTGTGAAGTCGATTCTACAGTTGTCTCCACGGAACCTACATAGATATTTAGAGCAAAGCAGCACTCTTCTAATCAGAAACCAGACCAAAACAAAGAACCCCCTCATACCCATTAGCGTCTTTCCCGTCATCATCATCATCCTGCGCCACGGTACCGTTGACAACAACAACAACAAAGCTCCCGTTCCAATTAGATGTTTGCATGTATGTAGTTATGAAGGCAAACGAGTGCTGGAGAACGTGCTTTCCGAAGAGATTCTCCTTGACCCAAAACGGCGAGCAAAAATCGGATGGGATGGGAGCAAACCGAACGACTGGTTGTTTTGTTATTGTGTTGTGTGCATCACGCGAACCATTTTTGGCTTATTGTTTCTGCATGTTTGGCTTTACAAATGTGTGTGTGAGTGTCAGAACTAGGTATAGGTGGACTGTTATAGGCAAACAACAATGCCACCAGCATAGATTCCAGAAACTGTTCCGAAACGATACGATGACTGGCTGTTGCCTTCCCAGAAACAACGTAAATCATGATTTAGAGCATGGCACTTTTATGGGCACTAGTATGCGGTGGCCACCGTGACTGCTTCGAAATGCTCGCTCGAATTCGAGGTGGAAACGGGTGAGGAGCAAAGCATGTGTCAAAAAGTCAAATTTAATGTTTTCGCGTGTAGGGTATTACGACGAGGGTTTGAGGGTTGAAAATTGAGACAGATAGAAGTAAAATAACTCTATTTGTTCGGCTGGGCTGGAATAACTTTTTTTCTGGGAACGAACGGAAACAAATCTGACAAACATGCGTTGGTTGAGATTGGATCCACTTGAACCGCTTGTGTTCAAATTACGTTGTAGGCGATAACAGTGAGTTATAATTCAAATTCCTTTACTTAGTAGACCTTGTTTATGTTCATGAATTCATCCTCTGTTTTGATCAGAGACATTAAAAATAAAACCTGTTGAACGATTCCATGCATCACAATGCCGATCCGTTGTTCCGGCTCAATTTCAAAAACTAAATAAAACTTCTAACAGGTGATACGTGGGGTTGTTGTCGACCGGTCATTCATGAAGTCACCTCGGCAACTTCTCAAGAACTCATTCGGTTTGAGTGTCACTTTTTAAGCGGCATTCTAAATGGTCTTACATTACAATTCTAAATGGTCTTCTTGTGAATGGGGCAGATCAAGGGGTAGATTGCCCCTTCCTGTCACTCCCCGGTAACTGTTCGGTTCCCCAGATCCTGACTGTCAACCGGCACTGACAGGTAGCCATCTTTTCTAGGTCCATCTTCATGAGTTCAGCTGCAGCACCATTTTCACTATCTGCTTTGTTGGTTTAAAGCTGACCAATGGCATCCTTAACTTCCCTCAGAGTGGGTGTTGGATCATTTCCTTCCTCTGCTCCTGCTGCACTGACGTAGTCGTATCCTCCGTGTTGCCTTGGCCTGCCGCATCCATCCATTCAACCCGCGTTGCGTTCTTCTCCTCCAAAATCGCGCAGTACTCCTCGTCGAATCATTTGTTCTGTCGATTCCGTTTCTCGTACCCAATGATGGTGTCGGTTGAGTCGTTGGTGACTGGTTTTACTGTACTCCAACTGTCTTCTAGATAGGCCACATCGAGCTCGCTCTCGTCAGGTAACGCTGCTTCGAGACTCTGCGCGTACACTGAACGGAAACTCCATCCCGAAATCGACTGATTTGTCCGACCATCCGATCCAAATAATTAAAATCATGTTGGAGCGGACCTGGTGTGATGGTTAGAACACTTGACTATCACGCCGAGGACCTGGGATCGAATCCCACTCCCGACAAACTCATAAAATGTGAGTTCTTCCTTCGGAAGGGAAGTAAAGCGTGGATCCCGAGATGAACTAGCCTAGGGCTAAAAATCTCGTTAATACAGATAAAAAAAATCATGTTTTGGAATGACGAATCAGTCGTATCGTAATTATCATGAGATCGAATGACGATCATCTCATTCGTGTATGGTTCGATGTACGCTATGCGAATGAACACTGCTTGCAAAACGAAGGCAACGCAGTAACACCGGCCATATTCATCGCTAGCGTAACAAGTCCCTTGATCATAATATTCGTGACGTTGACAACTTTGTATCGCGTGTGCTCCTTTGAGGACATGCCACCTTTTTGAGAAGGGGTACCCGCGAGGGTATCCCAACTTCTCAACGCTCTTTTACATTTCAGTTTTAAATGGCAAGCGGTGAAATGTTAGTTATCCATCGCTAGAGAAGAAGTTTTCTCAACCATATGGTCGGCATTCCAGCTTCATATTGTAGTCATCCAATTTTAGGATGACATCATTCGGTCGGTGGGCCATACGGTTTCCGACCGATTGTCGTTAAGGGGCGCGATCGAATCACTTCTCAGTCGCTTTCGGGCGAGAGTTTTCGTTCAGTGTATGCCGTATCCGTTTGCTCTAGGCTGTAACGAGGCGATCGTTGGTATCGTACATTGTTGATAACGAAAAGTTTTTGGCGCAGTTTGACCATCACCAGGGCAAGTCAATGTTAATGCCACGATAGGTCTTGACGTCGATAATGTCGGAAAAGTACCGTCTGCCAACCAGAACTAGATCGTATTATGATTCCGTCTGCTGCAGTGATCTCCGTAGGAAAAAAGGTGCTATGTATGGCCATGTTCTAGGAGGCGGTGAAATCAATGAATCGCCGTCCGTTTTTGATCGTCAGTTGGTGAGCGCTTTTCAATCGTCGGTTTGAATTCCTCCTTCTGGCCTGCCTGAGCGTTTAGGTATCCTACGATGCTCTTAAAGTCGTGGCGATCGTACTCGCGTTCGAGCTGCGCGTAGAATGCGTTCTTATCATCATCATCAGTGCTTCCAAAGTGTGAGCTGGGCACGTTGATTATGCTGAAGTTGAAGAATCGGTCCTTGATCCTCAACCGGTACATTCTTTGGTCGGTCGGCTACCAACTGAACACGCGCCTTTACACATCGTCCATCTCGATGGAAACTGTTCCCAGCTCGCGTATGTTGCCGCAGCTCTGGTAGATGGTATGATTACCTCTAAACGTTCTCACCATGGATCCTGTCCAACATGCCTCCTGCAGTGCTACGATTCCGAACCCGCGATCCTCCAGTTGATTATCGAGTATGCGAAGTTGTTGAGAAATCGTCAGTTCCACGTACCGAGTTTCCAATCGCCAATCCATGTTGTGTTCGCTGGAGTCGTTGCCGTTGGTCTTGGTTCATATCAAGGGGAATGACATATCCTTTTCTAACCGGAAAAACCGCATTTATCCGTTCTTAACCGTCGCTAACCTTTGCTAATTGAGCATCAGATAGACGCGATTAACGACGGTCCGCAACCGATAAATGCGAATTTTTCCGATTAGCAAAGGAATTGTCCTTACCCCTGGTTCATATTCTGCTGCTGATTTTCCGTTGCAATGTTTTTTTACGGCTGTCTCGCAGGGCCATCCACCAATACCCTACTTTCCATTGGACTATTGTTCCAGTGCACAGTTAAAATCCTTCCCTGGCAGTCGGACGTCGAACAGTCGTTCCTATAACATGGAAATCAGACGCTGTTGTGAGCCGCTTCTCCTGGAGAACAGACGCTCAGGATTGCAGAAGAAAGCTCCCCTTTACTGGAGGTTGTGTGTAGTATGGTATAGTGAACTGTTGCCTGATTCCTCAATGCTTCAAGAACTTCTTGATCTCATCACCATTGTCAGAGCGAATAATCCTTGGCGGCCTGCCGAACGTCAGGTTCACCTCCATTATGAAGTCTCTCAGCTTCTCCTGACCTAGAGTGTTAGCGTTAGAGTTGTCTCGCAGGATACACGGCTCTGTAACGGGAATGGTCGTCGATGAACTGTGCGGTAGAGCCGATATCATCCTGACGTAGCGTTTTTCATCGGACTACACATGAATCAGGTCCAGGAGTACGGCAATTCCTACCCGAGCAAAGTCTGACAGCAAATCGAAAACTAATTTTGATGTTGTGATATTGCAAATTATGATTACTCAGGTTGATGTCGTTTTGGTCGTTTTAACGGTTAAAACATCAAAAATGAAAGCAGAAAAATGTTCCTGTGAGAGCAAGTTGAAAACAATTCCTGCTATCACTGATGGCAAATTGATTACTGTTTTTGCTATCGGTGCAAAAAAAATGAAAAAATCGTTAAATTTAGAGTTTTTTTCGAATAATATGAAAACCTAAATGCAAAACGTTAATTGCACTGATGGCATATCATTAGATGCTTTATACAAGGTCGCCTAGAAGTTTTGAAATGACTTGAAAACTTAAACATTTGTAATTATTTTAAATGACAGCAAAACGATATCAAAATCTGAAATCGATATTGATCAAGACAATCTGATATCAAAATATGATATCAATTTGCTGTTGATTACAAATAGTGTTTTCGATTTGCTATCATTTTGTTGTTAGACTTTGCTCGGGTAGCTTCTTTTCATTGTCATGATGGCCAAACTTTCATGAGCTGGAAGTTTTGCGCGCGCGTTTTTCCGTTGATCTTCATGCCTGTGGAGGTTCTAGATAACAAAACAACAAACCGGTCACATTTGCCACGGTTTCGAGCATTCATAATATGGCAATTTTATGTGCCGAAACTAAATTTTCCACCCTTCGTAAAAAAAACTGCAATTTCGACACGAACGAAGTGTCTAAAATGGTGAAGGAAAGGTGTTTCAAGGAGTCTAAGAAGGATTCATGGGGATGTATCATGAGCGTTCCGGAAGGTTCCATAGGGTTCCCGGGCGTTCTCAAGGGCGTTTCAAGAAATCTCACGGGGTCCGGGAGATAGTAGGAGATCTTGGGGTTGTATGAGTGGATTTCCTGAAGTTTCAGGGGGTACCAGGGGGGCCATGGGCATTTCGGCAGCGTTTCAAAGGATCAAAGGGGCGATTCGGGGCTGACAGGGCATTTCAGATGGGTTTCAGGGGGTCTCGAGGGGTCTCAGAGACGATTCAGAGTTTCCTTGGGAATTCCAGGAGGGCTCCAAGAAGTCTCAATTGAATTTCAGGGGGACTCAGGGGGTTCGAGGGAGGTTCAGGATGTCTCAGGAGCATTCAAGGGGTTTCAGGAAGTTTCACGAGGGTATACGGACTAAGGAGCCCTCAGGGACATTTCAGGTCCAGTTTCATGTGGTCTAATAGGGTTTCAGTGGGATTTCAGGGCATGTCAAGTGGTTCCAAGAAGTATCAGGGGCGTATCGGAGGTGCTTTAGCGAGTCCCTTAAGGTCTTGATGGCATATCAGGAGGTCTTCGAAGGTTCCATGGGGCTTCAAGGGTATCCAGGAGGATTCAGGGGTTCCAGCGGTTATAGGAATTCTCAATAACGTTTCAAGTGGTCTCAGAAAGTTTCAAGGGAGTACCATGAGGTCTCGGGGGTGTTTCATGGAATCTCAGGGGCCTCCAGAAGGTCTCAAAGAGTTTCTGTGGTTAATTGAGGTGCCAGAATACTTTCGGCATGTCTCAGAGCGCTCCGGAGGAGTTTCAGGTGGTCATGTGAACGATACAGTAGTTTTCCGGGAATTCCAGGAGGCTTAGCGGCAGTTTAGGAGTCTCACATGGTTTTAGGGGTTTCAGGAAGCCTCAGAGGCGCTTTAGGGATTCTCATGGGGGACCCAAGGGGTCTCAGAAGCATTTCAGAAAGTCGCATGGCATTCCCGGGGGATTTTTACTGGATTTCAGGAGTGTGGCAGGGTGATTACAGGGTTTTTTTTTAGATGTGTTTATGGGGGTTTCAGGGCTCTGAAATCTCTCTTAAACCTCTTCAAACGCCTCTGAAATAGCTTTACTTCCTCTGAAGCAAGTCTCAAACTTCCCTGAAGCCCATTGAAATCCCTCTGAAATCTCCCTGGAATGCCTCTGAAGCACACCTAAAACACCTCAAAATCGCCTTAAGCCCTCTCAAATTGCTCTGGACCCACAGTAAATACTCATTGAAACCCTTTAGTATTCCTTCCATTTAGGCCCACCTGAAACCTCCTTGAGCTCATCTCAAACTTCCAGGAGCAAACCCTTTTAGCAAGAATTAGGCTCCCTTATTTAAAGTGCTGACCTCATTTCTGCACAAAACACCCTCTTTTAATGCCCCATATTCAAATCAAACACCTCCAGCATATAGCATAAAAAAGGGGGTTTGTATAATGATAAATATTTATTTATATTTATTCATATTTATTTTCATTTATTTTTGTTAAATGTATGTCCAATTCTTGCAGTCTTCCTCCTAAAAGTTATGATAGCCCTTTTCCGGATCTATGACATTTCGTCGAAAGACATTTGGTCGAATGACGTTTGGTCGAATGACATTTGGTCGAAAGTACATTTGGTCGAAGGGACGTTTAGTCGAATGGACATTTGGTCGAATCATATATTGTGGAGGAGGAAACATATGACATTTAGTCGAATGGACAATTTGTCGAATGGGCATTTGATCGAAAGGCACTAACTGATCAAAAGACTTACGAATGGAAAGCCTTCCAAAGGCAAAACCTTCCATAGAGAGATCAGACAAATCTACCGCCATAACGAGAACGCTGCCTGTTTTCAGGAATTGACACCCTTGAAATCAGACACAACGTCTCGCAAGCAGTGTATGTAAAGACTCAGAGCCCGTGGCAGGCGATATTATTATGTCAGTTGAAAAAATTATAGCAGGGTAACATGAAAGTGGGGACGCAACGCGTTCAAGTTCAAACTTGGCACGCTGCGATCAGAAATATTTGAAAATTATTCAGTTGGAACGCGAGTGAGCTTTATCTTGAACGCAGAAAAATGACAGCATGATACCCTGATATCCTCAAAACTGAAATGGTTATATATCCGTATTATTTTTTTTAAAGATTTGGCTCATTTGATTCAGAAGTTCATCTGTCTGGTGACCATGGTTTTCGGAAAATCTGGATTTTCAGCAATATGTTCAACATATCATGGCCATTCCAACTTCTCAATAAACACATTCTTACACGCCATTCCCACAATGTGAATTGGTTTAGCACATTTCCGGATTTTCTGAAGTTCCAGATGACCGGGCCAGTTTATTCGCATGGCATATCGATAGAACGAGCCTATAAGAGTTTGGAACCGAGTTGGAATCTGAACGTTCTTGAAGTTAAATGCAAGTTAAATAACTACTACGCCACCGTTCAAAAAATTACGCATTTATTGCATTTATGACTCGCATTTAATTCAAATGCAATACAACATGGAAGAACAGCCATTGTTTAAAAGAAGGAAAAATATGTGATGGGTTTGCAACCTCATCATCAGATTTTAGTCAAATTAGAAACTTCAACAAACCCCCCTAAAGAAGAAAAATCTCTAATGAAAAAAAAGCTATTACACGAAACGCAGTATGGAATAAGAACATGTGTTCAAAAGAAGAATGCACCTCCGGTGAAAAATCAACAGTAGATACATGAAGACTCAATGAAATTATTGAACTTGAAAGAACAGCCTATGTTTCGAAGAAGGAAAAATCTATATATATAAAAGTCAATGTATGTATGTTTGTATGTTAATTTGTATGTTTGTATGTTTGTATGTTTATTTGTTTGTATGTATGTATGTATGTTCCAGCATAACTCTGGAACGCCTCAACCAATTTCAACCAAATTTGATATACACATTTGTAAGATTAAGGGGGTGGTTATAAGGGTATTGGAATTCAAGATGGCGGCTCGGATTCCAAGATGGCGGCCAAAACGTCAGAAGGCATGCTATTTAACGGTAAATCTTTGACGGATACTATGCAATATGGGTATCTATCGATCGGGCTTAATGAGAAGAAGTCAAAAATAGATATTAGACGCTATTTTGGAATCCAAGATGGCGGGCTACAATCCAAGATGGTGGATCATATTCCAAGATGGCGGCTATGGAATGGGGGTTTGAGCTATGACACTATGCAATATGGGTATCTATCGATCGGGCTTGATGAGTACAAGTCAAAAATTAATATCCGACGCCATTTTGGAATCCAAGATGGCGGACCATATTCCAAGATGGCGGACTATATTCCAAGATGGCGGCCATGGAATGGTGGTTTGAGCTATGCCACCATGCAATATGGGTATCTATCGATCGGGCTTCATGAGTAGAAGTCAAAAATCAATATCCGACGCCATTTTGCAATCCAAGATGGCGGACCATATTCCAAGATGGCGGCCATGGAATGGTGGTTTGAGCTATGACACCATGCAATATGGGTATCTATCGATCGGGCTTGACGAGTAGAAGTCAAAAATCAATATCCGACGCCATATTGGAATCCAAGATGGCGGACCATATTCCAAGATGGCGGCCATGGAATGGTGGTTTGAGCTATGACACCATGCAATATGGGTATCTATCGATCGGGCTTCATGAGTAGAAGTCAAAATTCAATATCCGATGCCATTTTGGAATCCAAGATGGCGGACCATATTCCAAGATGGCGGCCATGGAATGGTGGTTTGAGCTATGACACCATGCAATATGGGTATCTATCGATCAGTCTTTAAGAGTAGAAATCAAAAATCAATATCCGTCGCCATTTTAGAATCCAATATGGTGGACTACAATCCAAAATGGCAGCCATGAAATGGTAGATTGAGCTATGATACCATGCAATATGGGTATCCATCGATCAGTCTTTAAGAGTAGAAGTCAAAAATCAATATCCGACGTCATTTTAGAATCCAAAATGGCGAACCCTAATCCAAGATGGCGGACCATAATCCAAGATGGCGGTCATGGAATGGTGGTTTGAGCTATAATACCAAGCAATATGGGTATCTATCGATCGGGTTTGATGAGTAGAAGTCAAAAATCAATATCCGACGCTATTTTGGAATCCAAGATGGCGGACCATAATCCAAAATGGCGGCCATGGAATGCTAGATTGAGCTATGATAGCATGCAATATGGGTATCTATCGATCGAGCTTAATGAGTAGAAGTCAAAAATTCAATATCCGACACCATTTAAGACTCCAAGATGGCGGACCACAATCCAAAATGGCGGCCATGGAATACTAGATTGAGCCATGATAGCATACAATATGGGTATCCATCGATCGGGTTTGATGAGTAGAAGTCAAAAATCAATATCCGACGCTATTTTGGAATCCAAGATGGCGGCCATGGAATGATGGATTGAGCTATGATACCAAACAATATGGGTATCCATCGATCTGGCCTGATGAGTAGAAGTCAAAACTCAATATCCGACGCTATTTTGGAATCCAAGATGGCGGATCATAATCCAAAATGGCGGCCATGGAATGCTAGATTAAATAGATATTTAACGCCTTTTTGAATCCAAGATGGCGGACCATAATCCAAGATGGCGGCCATGGAATGGTGGTTTGAGCTATGATACCACGCAATATGGATTTCAAACGATCGGGCTGAATGCGTAGAAGTTAAAAATCGACATTTGACACCATTTTGAAAGACAAGATGGCGGACTATAAATCCAAGATGGCGGACCATAATCCAAGATGGCGGCCATGAAATGGTAGTTTGAGCTATGATACCAAACAATATGGGTATCCATCGATCTGGCTTGATGAGTAGAAGTCAAAAATCAATATCCGACGCTATTTTGGAATCCAAGATGGCGGATCATAATCCAAAATGGCGGCCATGGAATGCTAGATTGAATAGATATTTAACGCCTTTTTGAATCTAAGATGGCGGACCATAATCCAAGATGACGGCCATGGAATGGTGGTTTGAGCTATGACACCATGCAATATGAGTATCTATCAATCGAACTGGACGAGTAGAAGTCAAAAATAGATATTTGACGCCATTTTGGAATCCAAGATGGCGGACCATAATCCAAGATGGGGGCCATGGAATGGTGGTTTAAGTTATGATTCCATGCAATATGGGTATCTATCGATCGGGCAGGATGAGAAGAAGTCAAAAATCGATATTTGACGCCATTTTGGAATCCAAGATGGCGGTCTATAACCCAAGATGGCGGCCATGGAATGGAGGTTTGAGCTATGATACCATGCAATATGGGTATCTATCAGTCGGGCTTGACGAGTACAAGTCAAAAATAGATATTTGACGCTTTTTTGGAACCCAAGATGGCGGACCATAATCCAAGATGGCGGCCATGGAATGGTGGTTTGAGCTATGATACCATGCAATATGGGTATCTATCGATCGGGCTTGATGAGTAGAAGTCAAAATTAGATATTTGACGCCATATTGGAATCCAAGATGGCGGCCATGGAATGGTGGTTTGAGCTGTGATACCATGCAATATGGATATCCATCGATCGGGCTTGATGAGTAGAAGTCAAAAATAGATATTTGATGCCATTTTGAAATAAAAGATGGCGGTCATGAAATGGTGGTTTGAGCTATGCTACCATGCAATATGAGTATCTATCAATCGGGCTTGAAGAGTAGAAGTAAAAAATAGATAGATCGGGCTTGACGAGTAGAAGTCAAAAATAAATATTTGGCGCCATTTTGAAATGCAAGATGGCGGGCTATAAATCCAAGATGGCGGACCATAATTCAATATGGCGGTTATGGAATGGTGGTTTGAGTTATGATTGCATGCAATACGGGTATCTATCGATCGGGATTGATGAGTAGAAGTCGAAAATATATATTTATCGCCATTTTGAAATGCAAGATGGCGGATTATAATCCAAGATGGCGGCCATGGAATGGTGGTTTGAGCTATGATACCATTCAGTATGGGTATCTATCAATCGGGCTTGACGAGTACACGTCAAAAATAGATATTTGACGCTTTTTTGGAATTCAAGATGGCGGACCATAATCCAAGATGGTGGCCATGGAATGGTGGTTTGAGCTATGATACTATGCATTATGGGTATCTATCGATCGGGCTTGATGAGTAGAAGTCAAAAATAGATATTTGATGCCATTTTGGAATCCAATATGGCGGACTATAATCCAAGATGGCGGACCATAATCCAAGATGGCGGCCATGGAATGGTGGTTCGAGTTCTGATACCATGCAATATGGGTATCTATCGATCGGGCTTGATGAGTAGAAGTCAAAAATAGATATTTGACGCCATTTTGGAATCCAAGATGGCGGCCATGGAATGGTGGTTTGAGCTATAATATCATGCAAAATGGGTATCTATCGATCGGGCTTGACGAGTAGAAGTCAAAAATAAATATTTGGCGCCATTTTAAAATACAAGATGGCGGGCTATAAATCCAAAATGGTGGACCATAATCCAATATGGCAGTTATGGAATGGTGGTTTGAGTTATGATTACATGCATTACGGGTATCTATCGATCGGGCTTGACGAGTAGAAGTCGAAAATATATATCTATCGCCATTTTGAAATCCAAGATGGCGGACCATAATCCAAGATGGTGGCGATGGAATGGTGGTTTGAGCTATGATATCATTAAGTATGGGTATCTATAAATCGGGCTTGACGAGTAGAAGTCAAAAATAGATATTAGAAGCTTTTTTGGAATCCAAGATGGTGGACCATGATCCAAGATGGCGGCCATGGAATGGTGGTTTGAGCTATGATACCATGCAATATAGGTATCTATCGATCGGGCTTGATGAGTAGAAGTCAAAAATAGATATGTGATGCCATTGTGGAATCCAACATGGCGGACCATAATCCAAGATGGCGGCCATGGAATGGTGGTTTGAGCTATGATACCATGCAATATGGGTATCTATCGATCGGGCTTGATGAGTAGAAGTCAAAAATAGGTATTTGATGCCATTTTGGAATCTAATATGGCGGACTATAATCCAAGATGGCGGACCATAATTCAAGATGGCGGCCATGGAATGGTGGTTTGAGTTCTGATACCATGCAATATGGGTATCTATCGATCGGGCTTGATGAGTAGAAGTCAAAAATAAATATTTGACGCCATTTGGGAATCCAAGATGGCGGACTATGATCCAAGATAGCGGCCATGGAATGGTGGTTTGAGCTATGATACCATGCAATATGAGTATCTATCAATCGGGCATGACGAGTAGAAGTCGAAAATAGATATTTGACGCTTTTTTGGAATCCAAGATGGCGGACCATAATCCAAGATGGCGGCCATGGAATGGTGGTTTGAGCTTTGATACCATGCAATATGGGTATCTATCGATCGGGCTTGACGAGTAGAAGTGAAAAATAGATATTTGACTCCATTTTGAAATACAAGATGGCGGGCTATAAATCTAAGATGGCGGACCATAATCCAATATGGCGGCTATGGAATGGTGGTTTAAGTTATGATTACATGCAATACGGGTATCTATCGATCGGGCTTGATGAGCAGAAGTAAAAAATATATATTTGACGCCATTTTGAAATCCAAGATGGCGGACTATAATTCAAGATGGCGGATCATAATCCAAGATGGCGGCCATGGAATGGTGGTTTGAGCTATGATACCATGCAGCATGGGTATCCATCGATCGGCCTGGATGAGTAGAAATCAAAAATCGATTTATGACGCCATTTTGAAATTCATGATGGCGAACTATAAATCCAAGATGGCTACCATGAGCTGATACCATGCAATATGGGTCGATCGGGCTTGATGAGTAGCAGTCAAAAATAGATGTTTGACGCCATTTTGAAATCCAAGATGGCGAACCATTATCCAAGATGGTGGCAATGGGATGGTGGTTTGAACTATGATACCATGCAATATGAGTATCTATTGATCAGGTTAGACGAGAAGATGTTAAAAATAGATATTTTACGCCAATTTGAAATCATAGATGGCGGACCACAATTTAAGATGGCGGCCATGGAATGATGGTTTGTGCTATGATACCATGTAATGTGGGTATCAATCGATCGGGCTTGGTGAATGTAAGTCTAAAATCGATATCGAACGCGATTTCGAAGATCAAGATAGCGAACCGTGAAACATTCGTTTACCATAAAATATTTAACTACTTCTGGGCAAATTTTTGCGTCGCATCTGTATGGAGGACTGAGGAACATCGGCGGCAGAAAGCCGCCGATGTTCCGAAAGTCCGATGCGCCGTGTTTGCGTCAATTCACTTCTAGGCGAGCAGCACATCCAAGCATTTGCCCGGTAGAATGCGAACAGAGGTGTTATCCCTTTTTTAAGTCCGACGAGCGTAAGCGAGTTGGACAGCATACGTTTACACGTTGTAACGCAATCATATTTCTACTGATTTAGATTTAAAACCACGGCTCCGCAATTCGATAGGTCATAGAGCACGCAACGAAAACTTATTTGAAACGTCCATGTTTTGTTTTCGTAACATTTATCTATGGAACCTGAGATCTACATGAACCTTTAACACTTTCTCAAAGTGCCGTTGAAAAATGGTGAAAGCACATGTTTTAGCTTTAATTTATTTTGACAGAGCAAAACATGAAGAATCATCATTTAGATTGAAATATATGAAACTAATAAACCTAGCAAATGCCATATGACAAAGATGAGAAACCAAAATAAAATTAAAGTTATGGAATAGAACTTGACTTACCTCTCTTCAGCTTGGTGTTTTTCTTTTAAAGATAGCTACTGTTTTTATTTGAATGGTTTCTTGGGTTTTCTTTCCATAAATTTGTAGATTGTGTGGAAAACACAATGGCACTATATGCCGTAGAAACGTATCAGTAGATTTAATGTTTAGTATACTAAGTATGCCTCGGAATTCTGGATTTTTGGCAGTACTTCAATATGGCTTTTATGTCACCTGGAATCTCTTTATTTTCAGCATGATCTTGCGGAACACCGGCATGTTTACCCATTCAGCTATATGGGACTTCGCATTTGGTCCAGTCTCCCTCAATAAATAAACCCGAGCAAAGCCGGGCAATTCAGCTAGTATCTAATAAAAATGCATCAGCTATAACATTTAAACACAGTACCAAACCGAATCTTTAAAGAACAGCATATGTTGAAAAGAAAGAGAAATCTGTGATAACAAAAAAAATCGAAACTATTATATCCACACGAAACTATTATATCAGCACAAACAAAAAACTTGAAGGAAAAGCATATGTTCAACAGAAGGAGAAATTTCTGATGAAAAAGTCAGTATGCTACACAAAACGTAATAAAATAGGAAACATGATGAAACAGATGAACCAAGGGTGAAAAGAAGGAGATATCTTCAGTCAGCAGTGGAAGTCAGCTGTTAAAGTAGCTGACTTGCTCTGCTTGCCATCGAAAACAATTTACAATATGAATAACATTAGTAAACTCACTTGAATGTCAAATATTATGAAGCACGATTAAATTGTCCATTCGACCAAATGTCCTAAGCCCAAAGTATGTTACCTTAAAATAAACTTTCGACCAAA
The DNA here is from genome assembly GCF_035046485.1 of Aedes albopictus. Taxonomy (NCBI): domain Eukaryota; kingdom Metazoa; phylum Arthropoda; class Insecta; order Diptera; family Culicidae; genus Aedes; species Aedes albopictus. Next base: position 29,441 of record NW_026916954.1, read on the forward strand.
TGTCCATTCGACCAAATGTCCTTTCGACCAAACGTACTTTCGACCAAATGTCATTCGACCAAACGTCATTCGACCAAATGTCATTCGACCAAATGTCCTAAAGCCCCCTTTTCCATGGCCCGACTGTATGATATCGAGATTATCCGCGAAGCTCAGAAGCATATGCGACCGCGAGACAATGATTCCGCTCCATTGCATACCAGCTCTCCTTATTGCTTCTTCCAGTTCTATGGTGAACGGCATTTTGATCGAAAAAGAATCGCCGTTCTTCAGTCCGAACAATGACGAAACTTCATCCGCAACCCGTACACTTGATTTCGATCCGTCAAGCGTCGCACGAATCAGTCTAATCAGCTTCGCCGGAAAACCATGTTCGATTGTAATCTGTCATAATATACAGATGTTGGGTCCGCAAGTAGTACTCTCGAAATTAATCGAGAATTTGACGCATGATGAACATCCGATCCGTCGTTATTCGACCCTCACGAAACCCTGCCTGATATTCATCGACTAAGGACTCCTGACTCAGCCTCAGTATGTTAAACAGAAATCCGGACAATAACTTGCGCGCTGAATTGAGAAGCGTTATTAATCTGTAGTCCAGTCCAGTCGATGCCATTTCTTGTACAGAGGGCAAATGAGATCATCTAAACAGCTGGCAGTTCTTCAACTTCCCATATCTTCAATGTTGATACAGCTGCTCACTACCATGCTTTAGACAGAAGCTCAGCCGGGAGTTCATCTGTCTAAGCAATCTAGTTCTTCTTCAGCCCTCTAATGGCTGTCTCGACCTCGTCTTGCGTTGGAGATTCCACAGCCTGACCATTGTCATTGATTCGAATTCTGTCTCTCGATCTTCCATTCCCATTGTTCAACAATTTCTCGAAGTGTGCTCTCCTCCTGGTAGCCGCTATTGTTCTATCTGTCAGTAAGATTCCATCACGGTATGACGGGAGAAGGCGCTGTTTTTCTCCACGCGTCATTGACTGTTTCGTAAAGCCTCCACATATCATTCTGTTCCATACTCTCTTGTCGTCATTGGCATCGGTTCGCATTATTCTCTTTTCGCCGGTTGTCGTTGTACGGCTGGCTCACAGAGCTTCTCATTTTCTCCTTATCGTGCATTTCGGCAACATCCGGTCCAAGTTTCCGTTTTTGTCCGTTGTTCCGACATTTTTCGTTATACAGTTCTTATCTTTCATATTTAATAGGAATCATGAGGTAGGATGTTGCCACAGTTGTAGATGTTTCCCAGGTTTTTGCCACATCACATCACATCTATCTCTAAAACTCTAAAACTCCCGGAAGACCTTTGTACAAACCCCCAGCAGCATGCGTTTTTACTACGATGAAAGGTTCTACTGCTGCTGATTCAACAGATTGCATCTTTAAAAAGATTGTTCTAACGACCCGAGAAAAATAGTGAACTGAAATATAGCTTTTGCCATGCTCTCCCGTCAACATCAAAAACACTCAACTACTCTACATAAGCACAATTATCCCAGTCTGTCGTGCTCAACAAAATTCCCCTGAACTCTCGACAGACATAGTGTCTCTGCTGCAGTGAATGCGACTGCTGGTGACCAAAGCATTCCACACCGTAAACAAAACCAAAAAGAACTAGCACCACCGCGTTGCATGATGATGCCACCATCGTTGTTTGTTACATCTGGTTGGGGATCATCCGTTAGTTACGGTTCTGACGTGGCTTTACTGCTTCCCGAGTAGAGGAAAAGAGCTCAATAATAGCATATTTTGATATGGAGATCAAAAAGTGATATTGGTTTGATTGACATAAGAGATAAAAGATCTAAAAATAAAATCAAAAATTTACTTCTGGAACATCATCATCATATCATATTTAGATTTTGTAAGATCTAACCAATAGCAGCAAGCTATTCGTTTGATCTTGAAAAATCAAATTTTGATATTGTTCAGATGTTCCAGGAACATTTTTTGGATATTATTTTCAGATCTTTTATCTTTTATATCAATCAAACCAATATCACGTTTTGATCGTCAGTATTTCACCTCTACCCGGGTTTCTACACGTTACCCATAAATCGCGAGTCGTAGTTTTTCCACTACCCAGCGCCAACAGCACAGTGAATCTTCATTTCTTTTCTACCAACAGCAAGCAGCCAACAACCGACCGGTCAAATGTCGCCGAGCGCAGTAGTGAATGCTGCTGTTGGTAACAGGTCAAGCGCTCTGTCAGCAGCAGCCGCGTGTAGTAGCGCCCAAAACAGCTTAGAACACCAAACGACAGATACCTACCACGAGAGACACATTCCGCTTGTTGGTTTCTTTTTAATGCGAGTGCACAGAATGTGTAATATGGTTTCGGGCACATACCTCCGTCGTCGTCCCTACCCGCACAAGCCCGCTCGGTTTCTATTTTTTGCTGCGGTTAATTCCTTTGGTGAAAATTGCGCTGCTGCTGCGAATGAGTCGGTGGTTTTTGGCGACTAATATAGTTGCCTCTCTGTGCGCGCGGCAAGGGAGAAGAATTCTGACCGAAACAGAAGACCATAGCTGGAGAAAGTCACGTTCCGACACACCACACCACACCATGCTGGCTGTTGGTTTTTCGGAGGGGCTTCATTTTTCGAATGCAGAACCATATGCGGTCGTTAGTGTGGCGAAAAGCGGGACGAGGCTGCATGACAGGAGCGTTGTTTTCGTGATTTTGCACATCTAGTTGCTTCAAAGTAGTCAAATTGGGGTGAGCGTCTTGCTGGAGCTTAGTAGGTACCACTACACACAGATCCGTTGGAAGTAGAATTCAATTTTACACTCCAGCTCATAACTGAGACCATAAACGACATGGTGGTGCAATCGACCGCGCGGTGATGACGACGCACAACTGGGAAATATCGTTTGTGCTTTGTCGGTGGTCGTTTTCCATTCCGGGATTGTGCGGTAGGAGGAATATGCGAAAACGTCCATAGGGAAAACGATACCGAAGCATGAATCTGGGTTTTATTGTAAAGCTGTAGCAATTCCCGAGCAGGGATCGAAGTTGTCGGTTATTGCTCAGCAAAATAAAGTAGAGGTATGTTTAAAGTCGTTGGCACTGATTCCTCGGTGGTCACAGCGTAGCTTAAGAGTTTTCAGGTCCTCCGCTGCTCCGACTTCCGGTTGTTCTCCACAAGCATCACAGTCTTCTGGTGAGCCGATCCCAGTTTCCTGGAGCTCATCCACACCTCAATAACTACGATCGAGTAGGCTGCAGTCAATTCCACTTCACCGAAGACCAGTGTTGGTAAAAACTCAAAATCTCAAATTTCATGGTTGAGTTGTTTCACGCGCGATTCTTGACTCGCCAAACTCACCGCCGAAAAAATCATGCATGAGTTGACTCATGATTTCACTCATTCCTTTATTTCTTGGTGTTCTTAATGTTTACATCGAAGTCTTTAGGATTGTATGATAGAACAAAAGCAAATCTAGCGTACAACAACATTGAATGCCGTTCAAATTGATTTGGATTCGTTTTACAAGCCAACGAGATTCCGGCGCTTAACTCGTGAGTGCGACATTTTGCATGAAATTCTCGCGCGTGAGAAGACGATTCAGAATCGCGCGCGAGTTTGCTCACGCAGGAGCGGTTCATGAGTGCGCTTTGAGTGTGAGTTTACCAACACTGCCGAAGACCTCCAGCTTAAAGTTCTCAGCGAAGCCCACGATTGCCACTCCCACCGGGAACTTTAGCCTCAACACCTCGCTGTAAATGACGTTCCATAACACCGGACATTGCGGGAGTCCTGAGGTTACACGACCCACCACTGGCCCACCACTGTGTCGTAAGATAGTACTCGTCGATCATCACACCCAAGTGTTTGACGGAGCGCTTCGAAGTGATAATGCAATCGCCTACACCGATCACCACTTGCTGCTCCGACTTCCACAGTTTTCTGGTGAGCCTACTTCAGTTTCCAGGATCTCATCCACGCCTCCAAAACCTTGATCGAGTGGGCAGTAGTCAGCCCCACTTCTTCGATCGATCCACCGTAGACTTCTAGTGTAGGAGGATCAAAGTGGGCCGCGTCGCGATCGGACTTTTTTTTGTTTTAACTGTCACGTTTTTTCGTTCTCCCGTTTTGTGCGATTTTCCGGGGATAATTTGGATGGTGCTACGCCATCCGAAAGTAGCATTTGTATGATTTGGAGAAGATTTTAGCTATGAATTTACGGTGTTGGTGTTTGTGTCCGAAAAAATAATTTGAAGAATTTGTTGTGAGTTGTCGTCTTTCCGGTCTTTCCATCGCGCGTCGCGTCGTCGTTTTCAGAGCTAGCGGTAGATCGAGAGTGACTTTTGGGAGTGAATTTACGTGATACCAATCGGTCGGTGGTTGGCTTCAACGTTTCAGGTTTCAACCAGTTGTCGTCGTCTTTCCATCGCGCGTCGTCGTTTTTAGTGCTAGCGGCAGATCGGGAGTGACTTGGGAGGGAATCCACATGACACCAGTCGGGAAAGTTTCGTTTGACGGCGGGAAACCATGCGAGTGATGTGAAGGAGTGAACATTCGTAACGACTGGATGGACGTGTTAATCCTGCAGTCGATGATGACTCAGCGGAATGATTTTGTATGCCGTATGGTTCGGTCCGGTTTATGGAGCGATCCGAGGTTTTCCATATCTGAATCTTCCTGATGAATCCGAGGGCGAGTGTTGGAGCTTAAACTACGGCTTTTGAGAGGCGTTTTGGACCTTTTTGAGAGATGTAGTCGGTAGTGAACTCGGAAAGAGAGCTGAATGGATTTATCCGGTGAGTTTGTTTCTTGTTGCCCCCTTGCAGCCTGTGGACTCTATTTCCATTATATTGTGAGCATAAATCTTTTACTACTACATCAAATTTGTATAGATCGTTGTTATATTTCAAACAATCTTTATTTAAACTTATTATGAGTGTTCTGTACGAGAGCTAGTAATGGAATGCAATCAGAGGAATGAATTTTCACAGTTGCTTGTTTGGTTGCTAACTGTCGCTTGGTTGCCATGGACTGCTCCGATGCTACCACTGGGTTGCTGGTGTTAACATCTCCCCCTTCTTATTTCCGGAATACCCAGTATGGTTCGAATCTGGACGGAATCTTTATGGACCTCTGTGGACGGGTTCGAACTTCCAATGTAGGCGAAATGTTGGATGTCCCTGTTTCACTTGCTTCCATTTCTGGAGGGTCAGGCTCAAAGCTGATCGACATATCCTCATGGGTATCTTGCAAATTAACAGTAACAGGGTTGGCTTGTTCCTCGACTTCAACGTCCATATCCTGAATGGCAGCTTGACATGGATTCAACTCCTCTTGATTTGCAGTTGGCATAGTTTGCAGTCCAAACATATCGATTAGAATGCTCAGTGGTGATTCATTGGATTTGTTGGTCATCTTACACGGTGTTTCACGAAATTTCAACTGATTGGCATGGGATCGTATGAGCTTCCGTCGACCGTGGTTGTTCTCAAGCAGCACGTTGTAATTAACACGTCCGATGGATTCAATGATGATTCCTGCTGACCATTTCCATTTATTGGCAGTAAAAACCTTGGCGTAGACAGCATCTCCTGCCTTGAACGAACGTGGAACAGTTCCATGCTTCTTGTTGAATCGTTGATTCTGTTGTTCATTTCGGTTTGCGGGTTCCCGACGTCGAGGATGAAGAAGATTCAGTATGGTCCTCATTTTACGGCCGATCATCAGTTCAGCTGGCGATTTTCCTTGCAGCGTGCGACTTGGAGTTGACCGATAAGTTTGAAGAAATACCTGCAGTGTGTTGGCGATCTTCTCCCCCTCGTTAATCTTCAGTAGTGACCTCTTCAAGGTGTCCACGAATCTCTCTGCTTGGCCGTTGGACTGTGGGTGGTACGGCGCTGTTCGAAGGTGCTGGATTCCATTCGCTCTACAGAACTCTGCAAACTGCTCCGACGTGAACTGCGATCCGTTGTCTGACACCACAGTAGCTGGAACTCCGAACCGGGAAAACAATTCGTTCAGGAATTTGGTGACACATGACGTAGTTGGAGATCGAACTATCTTGACTTCAGGCCATTTGGAATGTGAATCGACGACAACCAGAAAGTATTGATCGAAAAACGGTCCGGCGAAGTCAATATGGATTCGCTCCCACGGATGAGCGGTTTGTGGCCATGATTGCAGGGGAACCTTCCTTGGTGTCTTCGAATGAGAGGCACAATTGTTGCATTTCTTGACGAAGTCCTCTATGGCGTTGTCTATTTTCGGCCAGAAAACGTGACTACGAGCGATGGCTTTCATTTTTTCCATACCTGAGTGACCTCGGTGTAGATCCTTCAGAATGCGGTGGCGTAAGCTGGCTGGTATTACCAGGCGATCCGTCATCATGATACATCCTTTCACGACTGTAAGTGCTTCACGGTACGAATAGAATTGCCGAACTCGTTCATCTTCGATATTTGCTGCGCTTGATGGCCATCCATCCTGATTGAAACGAATTACTTGCTGCAAAACTGGACACTTGGAGGTACGTTGTTGAACCATTTCGAAGGTTATTGGCAAAACTCCCACAGCTTCGTCCAACGGAACTTGAATGTCCTCTTCCAACTGAACAGCAGCAATGATGAAATCCTCATCCGGTTTCGTATGGTTGGTGATCAGGCGTGATAACACATCAGCATAGCCGAACTGGGTTGTTGAAACGTATTCAATATCGAAGTCGTAGCACAGCAAAGTTAATGCCCATCTTTGCAAACGGTTCGCTGTATGCAAAGGTATTCCTTTCTTTGAACCAAAAATCCTCAGCAGTGGTTGATGGTCGGTTTGAAGCTTGAATTTTCGTCCAAGGATCATGCGGTGAAATTTGGTAACCGCGAAAATCAATGCCAAGCCTTCTTTTTCTATTTGACTGTAACCAACTTCAGCTTGAGTCAAAGTACGGGAAGCGTGAGCGATTGCCTTCAAGTTTCCATCAGGGAATCGATGCATAGCGACTGCTCCAATACCCGATTTTGATGCGTCTGCAGCGATGATGATTTCCAGTTTGGGATCGTAGTGCGTTAGTAGTAGATTTGACTTCAAAATGTCCTTAATCTTCTCAAATGCATGTTGGCACGTTGGAGACCAATTGAATGGAACATCCTTCTTCAGAAGCGCATCGAGGGGTCGTCTAAATTGATGCATTCTCGGCACAAACTTTGAATAGAAGTTCACAGCGCCCAGAAAAGAACGTAGACTGGTGATATCGGTTGGCGCAGGCATCTTGACGATGGCTTCAATCTTCGATGGATCCGGGCGTAAACCATCTTCATCAACGATATGGCCCAGATGTTTGATTTGGTGTTGAAGAATACTGCATTTCTCTTCACGAAGATGAAACCCGTACTCCTCCAAACGCTTCAAAAGTGCTTGAAGACGCTGATGATGCTCTTCTTCGGTTTCGCTGAACACGATGATATCGTCCAGGAAAGATTCGACGCCGTCGAGGTCTGCTATCATTCCGTTCATCAACTGCTGAAAAGCTCCAGGGGCTGACTTTACACCTGGTGCCAGTCTGTTGAAACGATAGAGTCCACGATGAGTGTTGATGGTCAAGAGTTCTTTGGAAGCATCGTCCACTTCCACTTGAAGATACGCGTCCGACAAATCGATGATACTGAAGAACTTGCATCCGTTCAGCTTGGTGAAGATGTCGTCCGGAACCAGTAACGGGTAGTTGTTTGCTTCCAAAGCTGCGTTCAATCCAGTAGAATAATCAGCACAAATTCGTATCTTTCCATTCGGCTTCTTCACTGTGACGATTGATGCGGCCCATTGCGAAAAATCCACGGGTGTGATTATCTTGGACTGCTCCAAACGATCTAGTTCGGCATCGACCTTCGCTACGGATGTGAAAGGGACTGGACGTTTTGGCTTGAAAACTGGACGTGATTCTGGTTTCAAGTATAGCTTGACCTTTGTCTTCCTACAGTGTCCGAGCGTCTCTTTGAAAACGTTTGGAAAAGCTTCCTTGTAAAACTGGATCGGTGATTGCGCTGAACGTACCTGATTGCAGATTGATGAAAGAGGTTTGGACCACAGCTCAAATAATTCAATCCAATCGAGACCAAACAAATTGAGACTTGGATGGGTGGTCACAAAGCCGTCTTTGGTAACGCCTCCACAGGTAATTGAACAGGCTAGTTCTCCGATCATGTTGAGGGGTTTTCCTGACAGTTTCGGAGATCCAAGCTTCTTCCAGGTTTGCTTCGAAATGATGGAGATGTCCGATGCTGTGTCGAACTGAAGCTTGATCCTGACGCCGCAGATGACAACGTTCACGAACTTTCGTCTGGTTTCGCAGTTCAGTTGATTTACTGCAAAGATTCCATTCACGCTTGACTTCTTCTTTTTCTTGAACTTCTTGCCCCCGGAATTGGGTTTCGCCGAAACGCAGTTGCAGTAACCTTCCTTGTGCCCTACCTTCTTGCAGGATTTACAGGTATGATTTGTGAAAGGGCATTCACGGACGAAGTGCATACCACCGCACTGCCAGCATGGTGTCCTCGGAACGCTTGACTGCTTGCTATCCTTCCACGGCTGGGCTTGAGTAGATGGATTCGATTGCTGCTGCTTCTGTTTGACTGTACAGACTGCTGATGTAATCGATGGCTTCTGCTCAATCAAAGCGGTATCATGCTTCAAGTTCTGCAACCGTTGGCATTCGTTGATGAGGGTGTCCAACTTGCATTCACCTTCTCCTTCGGATTCCAGTTTGGAGAGTAATCTGGTTCGGATATCAGCTTCTTTCGACGACCGTAGACCGCAGATGAAAATGAGAGACTTGAATTGATCGGCTGTGATACGGTTCAACTCAAAATCTTCACACCGCCGGTTGACTGTCGCCGCATAGGTCACGTAGTCCTCTTCAGCCCGCTTCGTGAGTTGGAAACATTGATACCTTTTGCTGAACAAACTGGTTCTCATTCCGAACAGCTGCTTCAACTTGGAAACTGTGTCCGCAAACGAAAAATCCCGGTAATGTTTCGGCAACAGGAAGTTCACATACTTGTCGTGTACGCTGACGCTAAGGCTTCTGAGCAGGAGACGGACTTTCGCTGAATCATCCAGATTGACACCATCCTTCAGGAAAAGATCCACATACTTCTGGTACCACCGGTCGAAAACCAATCCATTCTCGGGGTCGTAACAAAACTCACGGATGTTGGACGCTAGAGTCTCAATGATGAACTCGGGACTGCTCGCCGGCCTGGCTGGTGTTCCTTGATTGTTGAAACGCTCCATCATAGCCATGAGTCGTGCATTTTGTTCCGCCATCTGTTGATTTTGCTGCAGTATGAGCCGGAAAACGTCTTGATGTTCCATGCTTCCTGAAGGTTGGCTGTCCGCTGAAGACATTCTTCGTTTCTTCCGAGAGTCCAGGGTGGATTCTTTAAATCTCGTCGCCAAAAGTGTTATATTTCAAACAATCTTTATTTAAACTTATTATGAGTGTTCTGTACGAGAGCTAGTAATGGAATGCAATCAGAGGAATGAATTTTCACAGTTGCTTGTTTGGTTGCTAACTGTCGCTTGGTTGCCATGGACTGCTCCGATGCTACCACTGGGTTGCTGGTGTTAACAATCGTCACTATGGGTGTCGACTACGCGTGAATCAACCCGCAAATTTAATCGCTATCGTTAGATGTGTGCTTTGACATTAAATCGATTTAGTGTCTTCTACACTTACTTGATACTTGATGGACTACAACTCGTAGCGGTGAGTCTACGCCGAATGAAACATTCGCCTCCACTGGTCTCGGTCCTGGGCCAATAGCTTCCAGTCACCGTGAACCCGGCCTACCATAAATCCGATAGTCCCTTCCTGGTTCTCAGCTGAATATGGTTTTATATAATAGCTTGTCTTCTACAATAATTTCGCAAATTACAGCAAAAGGTTTCTTGCAGTTGCGCACATCTATTTACGATGACAATTAAATTTGCGGGCTGATTTTTTTCCGGAACATAGGATGCTTAACACGCACTGTAAAGTACTTCACTTCAAGTGTCGGTCCAAAGTCTTAAAGTATCGATATGTTTTAATAACACAAAATTTACCTATATTTTGTAAAGTCCGCCACTTAAGGGGGCTGGCCATAGTAATTTGTTTGACAATATGTTTCAATATTGATTGTTAGACTAGTATATTTACATATACATTTTTGTTTTTCCTTAATGTTAATATACATTTGAAATTATGGTCAAATTAGTAGATTATAATCATATTTATGTGCCTCAATTACATGTACTGTTAAATTTATATTGAACTCCTGACCATTCCTGTACCAAAATCCTATTCCCCTTTCTATTTTCGAGGGCGTCGGTGAGTCGCTGGCATCTCGATAAATAGTTATCCCTTCCCTACTATCCCGTCCTATCCACATAACGTGTTTCTTATCGTTCCAGAGAGCGATCAATGGCGCTTAAGCCTAGGCTTGTTAGCCAGGACACAGTGAAAATGCCTGTGCCCCATCCCGGAATCAAAAAGGCCCATGGAGTGACAAAATTTCTTAGCTATGTCACTCCCAACGTTGGTGTTCAAATATACTAAAACACTTTCACTCACTCCAACACATCTACATGATTTACTCAAATACACTTACACAATCTGAATCTTGTCGCATCACTCGCTTATAGTGATTCCCAAATCATCCCATTCCAAATATCCAACTCCTTGGCGCCTATGGGAGTGTCGGTGAGTCGCTGACCTCTTGTAAAATAGGTGTCATATCATCACATCCTTTCCTATCCTCGTAACGGAGAAGATGGGCGTGGCCGGCAATGGAAGTTCTCATGTATTTTTTACTTCAACCTCTGATTGGATAGCTGTTCCTTCCCAAATAGCATTCCATAAGCAATTAGAATAGGAGTATTAAAGTTTTAACATGACAACTTTCAGTATGCAATCTACGAATTACTCCGTTACCACGCAACGCAACGCAACGCAACGCAACGATCCACCGTAGACTTCTAGTGTAATGCCGTCAGTGAAGCCGACGATCTCCATCCCCACCGGGAACTGCAACCTCAACGTACATGGCATTCCATAACACCGGACCCAGGATGGAACCTTGCGGGACTCCTGAGGTTATGTGAAAGCACTTCTAACGCACCTCTGTGTCGTAAACTAGTACTCGATTTTGAAAGTAACTTCTGATAATCTTGTACAGGTACCCGGAAATCCCCAGACGCAGAAGCGCATCGGCAATCACCGCCCAACTGGCGCTATTGAACGCGTTCCTTACATCCAGCGTATCTACTGCACAGTAGCGAATCCTCCTCCTCTTAGGCTGGAGCGCTTCCTCAGCGGTTTTTGTAATCGACATAAGATAGCGTCTACAGAGCCAGCCTAGGGCTGCAAATCTCTTAAATAAAGATAATAATAATAATAAGCGTCTACAGTCGCCCTCCCCTTCCGGAAGCCGAATTGGTTGCTCGAGAGACCACTTACACCCTCAGTTTCGAGCACCTTTCCCGCCGTGTCGATCAAGCATATTGGTCTATATGCCGGGTGCTTTCCCCGCCTTTGGCAGTAGTGCCAGGCCCTACCGCTCGCAAACCTCTGCGAAAACTCCCTCGTTCAGGCATTTCTGCATAACAGACGTGAACATCCCGGGAGCCTCTGCACTAGCTACTCTCAAGGCCAAGCTTGGAACTCCATCCGAACCTAGGGCCTCACTTACGCTAAGGGACTTTGCTATCCCCGCAAGTTCCTCATCACCAGTCCCAGTTCGCAGATGTCCTACGAAAGGAGGCCAAGGACTAGGATCATGACGCGGAAAAACCCCTCGAACATCTCTGGAGACAGCTCTGTAGCAGCCATTACACCTCTTATCCTGTAGATATCACCCCACGGATTCGCACTCTGACAGAGTCCCACAAAGCAGGCCTTTTGGCTTGCCCTTATATATCTCAGTCTTCAGCGCGACTTTGGCAGCGGCGAACATCACCTGCCGTTCGTTTCGCTCTTTCTCAGTTCATGCTCACTACATACGCCGCTTAGCCGGTACGCAGGGCAGGCGCGGTGCAGGTCCCCAATCGCTTGAGTCCACCAGCAAGCCGGTGGTCTCCCATTTCTAGGGTTGACTCGCCTAGGCATGGTCGCATCCCACGCACGCGAGAGCACCGCTATCAGCTCGTCGCCGTATAAGCAAGTAGGTTTCGTTCACGGTGGAGCGCCTCCCTAAATACCCCTTCGTCGAAGCATGATGTCTTCACCTGTGAGGGCTTAACCTCTTCCTCTACCCGCTGCCTACTATTGTTGTATTCGATAGTGTAGCGAACCGCCAGGTGATCGCCGTGAGTGTATATATCGTCTACCCTCATGTTAGAACTACTTGTTAGACCACGACTACAAAAGGTAACGTCGATGATCGACTCCGCTCCGTTCCGACTAAAGGTACTCTCGGTACCGACAGTCAGATCGACATCAAGCAGACCCCGCTTGTTCGTAAAACGGCTACCCAAGTCCCAGGCATTGAAGTCACCCGCTATCACCGCCGGCCTTCGCCCTATTATCACGGTCGTCATACAATCCAGCATCTGCTTAAACTGCTCGATTGACCACCTCGGAGGCGCACATCACCTAGGAAGCATCCATTAAGTACGTCACGCGCAGAGGGGGGAGCGGGGTTCTGGAAAGTGTGACAAGCAATGCATTATATTTACGAAAAACCCGTACGAAGCGGGGAAGGAGGGGGGTTTGAAAATTTATAAATTTTGCGTGACGTATTTGATGCAAGCCCCCTACATAAGAAGCCCCGTTTACTTTGGCGACCACGAAGCCGTCGTTGGTGGTGGACTCCAACTCCAGGATGGGGTATCACCGCCATTTTTCCGGACCCATCCACGACCCAATTGTCGATACCGGCTATTACTCGGTATGGAACCGGGAAGATAACGATAACTGCCTGACAAACCAGTTGCTATGCTGCGTCACAGTGGATCAGGTTCAGCACTGTGATTTGTCAGCTGCGGCTCTTCTGAAGGGTGGGCACCTTGAACCTCCCTTTGTTGTTGTTCGCGGATTTCCCTGAACAAATCACACACGTGGGTGGGCTCGTGCAGCCTTGTGTCTTAAGAGCTTCGTCGCCGCATCGCCTGCACTTGTGTCCTGGATTTTTGTTCCACTACTCGATATTTCCTTGAGTCGATGGCCCCTTCAATATCGACTCATGGAGGTTTTACTGTATCTGAAGCAAGAATCCGGTGGCTCGTGCAAGGTCAGTTGGCATATTGACCAGTACACTTTAAGCTTCCCTAGTTTATCGGAGCTATTACCGTCCATCACGGGTAGCTATACCAAGACTGCTCGTGTTCCTGCCAGCCCCTTCCATAGCCAAACGGCTGCGGTGGCTACCTGCACCTCGCACTATTACCGCAGTGTCGTGGCGAGCTCTTCCGCTTCAGTGACCTCGTCTAGATTTTTCACGTTCAGAGTCGCCTCTGCTGTAAGAGCCCTCATCTTGACCCCTTCCCCAAGGACCTCTTCCGCTAGACTTTTGTGGGCGGTACCCCTGCGTTTCTTGTCGCACTTGAATTCTAGGATCATCTCACCCGAACGTCTAAAACTTCGCACGTCGGCTTCCAGATCCACGAGCTTGATCGCTCAAGACGTCCGAGTACTAAGACTGTTCGGTCTTGATAACGAGCGCGTCGCCTTTCACGTGCTTGTCACTGCTCTTCTACGCCTTCTTAGTTTGGCGTCCCTGATTTTCTCGACTTGCGGTATTTTCTTCTTCTTCTTTTTCCGCTCGTCTTTCGTCCAAGGGGGATCCCCCTTGGTTCGCTCTACTCTGTGGTGTCTGAGGGTCTATCAACGGTCGCAACCCCCTGTTCCCTTCCATCCGGGACGGGCCAGCCTTTTTATACCCACCCTTCCCAGCTTTCTGGGATGCCTAGCTGGGGTCAGACTTGCTAGCATTACTGCCGACCTTCGCGGTATGTATTCGCCTGGCTTTGCAGGCACACCGCCAGACAGCTCCCCACCTGACGGCTGCCTAGCCCACTTCTGCAAGTGCTTATCACGAGCAATCGCATCCACCACACCTTTTGCACTATCTGCGAAAGTGAAGGGCTTCGTCTGGGTAGACTTCCTATTCTTTTCTTCCACAGGTTCCACCGCTGCTGCAGTGTTCACGAGCCTCACGTGTTCCTGCTTGGCATCGTCCATCGATTTACGAAGCCGCAACAGGGCCGTTTTTAGGTCCTTACTAATATTGGACTTCGTGGACGCAAAGTCGATGATCTTGCCACGCTGCTGCTCAGCTACCTCGATTGCGGGCAGTCCTTGTCTTTTTTGGTTGATGGCCCTCAACAACCAAACTCCGTCCAATATCTCTCTCGGCAGGCTATCCGGGGAATGGATCGGAGCACCCACGCTGGAGCTGCGTGCGCAGCTTCCAGCTTCTGACTCATCGCTTCTCCTTAACTGAGACCTAGCCAACCCACTTCTTGTGAAGAAGTTAGCCTCGCTGATACCGACATCGCTCGATTTCTGTTTTTTTTTTAATTGACTCATTTTGGATCCCACGAGTAGCACGGGAAAAGAGATCCACCAGGCCAGAGCCCTGAATTAACGCGGTAAGGGACGAAGTACGTGGGGTGTCCAGATACCCCACAGGCTCCGTTAACGGTCGAGGGTCTTCTTCACCCCCTCGATCACTCATTCCTCGGCACGGGTCGCTTGGAACCTTGAATTGGGGTTAGTAGTCCTATTCTTAGCCCTAGTGGGAGAGTAACCTCCGCCGTCATGTATCTCACCGACATCTTTTCGCCCAGTGCCCCTCGAACTAGTGCCTTTGTAGAGGGTGTTATTCTCGGATTCCTTCATCTTCAGCACTAGCATGATCTCTTCGGTCCTGGTGCGCCGGATGCTCTTTACATTCGCGCCCAGCAGTGAGAGACGATTTTCGCCCCTTTTAAGTGTAGAATTAGCATAAGTTAAAATACACAAAAATAAAAACAAAAAAAAAAAGATTTTCGCCCCGCGTGGCCCTCCGATTGGCGGAGCTTCAGCAGACCTTGTCTGCGATCCTTGCTGATGTTGCTCCACCCACTCATGTAAACGATCAGCTCGTCCAGCTGCTCGGCGACTAACGGCGGCTTTGGAAGCCCACTCCTGTTGCCGGTCAACGCCCGCGTGAGGTTTACGCCATTTATCCAGGCGCTGCATCGCGTCGTACTCCTTCTGCTACTTACTCGCTGGGAAGTACTCCAGCTTCCACCCTTACCCCTCGTAGGGACGATCTCGCCAATCCGCCTCGCGCTAATGGGTCGCTCCCTCTGCGACACCGCTCTCGCTTGGTTTGTATTTTTAGTATTCATGGCTGTTGGGTTACCCCTTAGAGCCGCTATCCCTTTCTGCCAATGGAACAATCACCAATAACTCTTGGATATCTATGCATAGAGGGAGTCCACCCGAGGATTGACACAGGCCCTCATGGGGAGTGAGCTCAGAGCCGGATCAGCGCTAATCAGGAGTGTTATTGTATGGCTTCGTGATCGTGCGACTAGTGTCGCCAAGCATTTAGTCGCATCGTGCTGAGGAGCGTGTGTTTGATTCCCACAACAGCTGTCAGGAAAAGTTTTCGGCTGTGCCACTGGGCGTTGCATGCTAGTCCGTTGTCTTGTGTCGTGCTTCCTTCAAAAAGCGAATAGCTCACTGGAAGCATTAAAACGTGTCCGTATTATCCGTATTACCCAGTTAGTACACCCAGTGAATACAGGTCAGGAACGTACAAGGCCTCACGACGGTTTCATGGAGCGGAAGGCGGCGCCGATATAACCCCTTCCAACGTTTCAGGTCAGTGTCACCCGTCCTGAGAAAGCCGTCGCTATCAGGTCGCCTGTGCATGGTTACCTAAGCATGTACCATATCCGCTACCAATTTGACCCTTAGGGGCGATTTCTTCACCCAGGCTTAAGCGTTAAACCAGGTTTAACTGTATGGGTAAGCCTGGCTTACCGATTAAGCCGAGGTGAAGAAATTGGCCCTTAGAGGCTATGGCATTTTGAAAGCTGTGCGGTGCCTTGTCGCTTGTACAGAGTTGCTTCCGGATGTGTGAGATTTCAGAACCAACCGCTGAACCCCACCACGCCTAGGCTTACTCCACTTGAGCTACCAGGGAACCCGTTGCTCGGTCACCTCGCTGGCGCCAAAGGTGGTAAGTCTTACAATAAGTATGTATGTTAGGGGACCAATTTATTTCCGCTAAAGTCAATGAGTCAAATCTTAAAGTATCGTTTCGCAAAAAAATATGCACAGTATTGTCCTCCGTCGTACATACATCGCAAACCGTGTCCCATAATGAAGCTTATTGGTCACTGTCAGTTTGCTCGTTAGTGTTTTGACATCTTCACATTTTGCTCTCATATGGGCACATATTCTATGTAGCTAGGCAGTGCGTCCATCCGAATTCCAAAGTACGTAATGAACGGAGACGTATGAGAATCAGGTCACTGCGTCGTCGCTGCTCATCATTCGGAAGAAATATGACCGGACAGCGTAATACTGTTGTTAGTTGCGTGTGATGACAATACCCGGTACCCGGTCCGGTATGGCTCCGCACAATGATAATGACCATCACCGTCGTCGCTCGGTCATGTCATATGCCAACACGATGAGAAATCATCTCTCGTGATGAAATTGTTGAGATTTCTTTCTGTTTCGCTCGGTATTTTTGTGTTGCTTGTTTCGCGGTGAGCCGGCAGTCATCTCATTTAACAAATTGGATTGTTTTGATTGCGGCTAATAAAGCCTCGCCCAAAACGGTTCATCTGCGAAGCACAATGATTTACACGCGACAGGTCATTGCTTACTCCGGTCCGTAATTAAGAGACAACCAATTAAGTTAGAAGTTGCGAGCAGCTTAACGCATATAAATTACGTGAAATGCTGGAAAGTTCGTTTCGTTATCTTGACCATAGCCAGTGAGCAATAATGGAGCGACCCTTCATCACTGCGGCCTAAACTGGAACACGATTGAAAACTAATTGTGCAGCTTAACCGAAGCGATATTGTAGCGCATTGTATAGCAACATCGTTCTTGGTTCGACCCAGTTTGAAATAGGCGCCTCTCTACATTGTCCGGAATCCGACCGAGGGCAGCAAAGTAACTCCCCTTGCCGGGGCTGTTCCTGCGTTCGTTCAAACAACAGTCCCAGTGACAAACAACCTAATTTCCTCTCATGCTGAGCATGCCCTTTTTGCTACAGCTGGGTCCCGGACCAAGCACACCTCCGACCGGTGGTAGGTACGGCCAAGCCAGGCCAAGCCAACCTAGCAGGAGCAGGATTCTAACAAAACCATGTTTATGGTCACGCAAAATTTATCTCGTTCACTTTCACCCATGGCGAATAAATCACCCGTCCAGTGGGCTGGTTGAAGGTGTAGGTACGTTGTTGGTCGGTCGGATAGATGTTTCCCAACTTGCTGTTTTCGTCGTCGTCGTTACCGGAGAACTGTTTTTTCGGGGGGTGTCCCCCGAACCGATGTATTTCGTAAATAGAATCCATGTTTTCATCGCATCCTGCATGCGCAGCTAGGACTCTAGGATCCGAGGCATGCTAGCATCTAAATTTGTTCGTTTTGTATAAGGTTTTAATAACTAAGATAATAATGGTAGGTATCGTTGTTTTTTGGCTAACGGTATCAATGGTAGAAGATTATATTTTAAATATGACTATCATTGGGTACCCACCGAATGAAAACTAAAGGTCTCCCTTTTCATGTGGTGCTAAGAGCAAAATAATCTACCGGGAGGTATTTTCGTTTAAACATTTTAGGTAAACATGGGTATT
Organism: Aedes albopictus; assembly: GCF_035046485.1. Lineage (NCBI taxonomy): Eukaryota > Metazoa > Arthropoda > Insecta > Diptera > Culicidae > Aedes > Aedes albopictus. Next base: position 47,254 of record NW_026916954.1, read on the forward strand.
TCTTGGAAATTTGTTTTAGAAATTAAAAAAAACGTTCTAGACCCCACGATAGATCATTTCCATCTTAGCACAAAATGAAAGAGGATGCACGTAAACTTTCATTTGGTGGGCGACTTTGCAGTACTACGGTAGTACGACAATTGTAGAATCTCCTAAAAGAATTCTGAATGAATTCCTGAAGGAATCTTAGGATAATCTCTAAAACAATCGTTGGAGCATTCACACGGCAGTTTCTGAAGAAATCCCTTGATCAATTTTCAGAATTTCTGAAGGCTTTTATAAAGGAATCCCTTCAGAACATTTCTGATAAAAATCCTAGAGGAATCCTGATGAAATCCATGATTAACTTCCCGACGGATTTCTCGAGAAAAAAAAATCTTCGGATATATTCCTGAAGGAATCGCAAGACAAATTTCTGTAGGAATTTCTTTCCTAAGACTCCTTGAAGGAACTTCATTGAAAAAAAAATACAGATATTCCTGAAGGCTTCCGTGGATAAGTTCTTGGATGTATCCTTGAAAAAAAATGATGGAAGCATTTCTGATCGCTGCAGAAATTCCTGAAAGAATCCCTGGATAGATCCCTGGGAGAATTTCTGAAGAAGCTTTTGGAGGATTCTCTGGAGGAATTTCTGGAGGAATCACAGAAGAAACCTTTGGAGGAATCCCTGGAGGAGCTACTGGAGGAATCTTTTGAGAAATTCCTTAAAGAATCCTTGAATGAATCCCAGAAGGAATCCCTGGATGAATTTAAGAAAGAATCCCTGGAGGAACTCCTGGAGGAATCCCTAGAAGAATCACTGGAAGAATCTCTGGAGGAATTCATGGAGGAATCCCTGCAGGAATTCCTGGAGATATTCCTAACGGTACTCCTGAAGAAATCCCTTGGCAAATCCCCGCAGTAGTTCCTGAAAGATTTCTTGGAGGAATTCTTGAATGAATTTCTGAAGGAATGCCTGGAGGAATTCCTGGAGGAAAGGTATTCCTGAAGAAAACCCAGGAGGAATTCCTGAAGAAATCCCAGGAGGAATTCCTGAAGCAATGCCAGACGGAATTCCTGAAGAAATCTCATGATAAACTCCTGAAGGAAGCCTATGAGAAATTCTTGAATGAATCCCAGGAGGAATTCGTGAAAAATGATAAATCTCGCAAAATCCGGGGGGATAGCTTTCGGTTTAGCTTTAGCATAAAAGTATAACTAACGTAGTTGCTGTTCAGAATACGACTGAGCTCAGCTCATCGCGGTCGGTATTTATTCATCTTCTTCACATATTCAGGCCAAACATTTCAATAGGTCCTATCTGCAGAAGAGAGGCTCTCTTTGTTCACTTTCTCTTTCAATTATTGCAATGTAATGGTACACATTTAAACTATTTTTGCAGTAAAAATCAAAAGACGATTGTTTTGAACATCGTTCAATGCGAGGAGACAATCTTAATACAAATAAATAGCTGAGATATTAACGAAAGAGAGGGAAACCAAAGAGAGCCTCTCTTCTGCAGATTGGACCTTTAGACATGTTTGGCCTGATATACATATACGAGCACATGCACTACCTTGATAGCGCATCAAATGACAGAAGGTAACACACTGATATTAAAATAGATAATTATAGGTTAATTCAACAGACTAATTCATCTTAGTTATTTTAATTCAGAACACGTCCCTAAAGGACATAACATCTTCTTCACCCTTCGAAAGTTCAACGTTAATCAACACTTTAAAATTTGAATGAACATTAATTCATTTTTGCACCTTATCACTACGCAAAATATACATAATTCGGATCAGTTTTGTTAAATCGAGTGCGCTTCGATCGCCTCAAAGTGACGGGTGATGCCACGACCAATCTCTTCTTCCGCTTTGTACTGGGTGGCTCCGCTGGACACGTTTCGAGTTCATCACAATCGACCGACAACGGTACGGTGCTAGGCCCAGCCATGTCACGAGAGCTCGGCACTGGGAGCATCACGTTGGGTCGCTCCGAATGATCCGGATCAGTATACGGTCGTATTTGAGTGCGATGCGCTGTTGTTCGCACGCTTCCAATTGCCACATTCACCTGTATCCATGTCGTCATCTTCGCTGTCTGATTTGTCAGCCCTAAGCCGGTTGAAAAGTCCACTAATACTGGTATCTCCATCTTTCTTAACGCCATTTTCTGTGTTCCAGTCCTCAATAAATTGCACAGAGTCTCTTTTCAAATTCTTCAATTTGAAACATTTGCGCTTCAAATGACCTTTTGAACCACAGAATTCACAAAACCTATCTTCAACAAACTCTTTTTGTTTAGAAGACCCTTTGTTCCAACCTATTTACTTTTGCCGAATATATGGCCGTTGTCCCTGATGGTTCTGGTAGCCTAAACGACTTTTCACCGGACCCCGCTGATTAGTGTTAATAGAGGATTCTGAGGCCAAACGAAACGTTTCCTCAAGCTTTTTAAAAGCTGAACCCGCTGGACCACGCTGGCGGAGGGAGGATATTTGTCCATAAGAATCATTTGTACCCATTTTTCTTGCATTGCTGGCCGCCATCTCCCAAGTGACCACCAGTTTTTCAGCGTTTTGCAAGGAAAAATTTTCCTCACTCAGCAATTTTGTCTGTAGCGCTTTATCTTTAACCCCTGCAATAATTCGATCAAGAATGGCCTTCTCCTTAAAGTTTTCAAATGAACAAAATTCCGCCTGTAATTTTACAGAGAGCACAAAATCTTCTATCGTCTCATCGGGTTGTTGCACGCGATGA
>NW_026916955.1:0-50000 GCF_035046485.1 Aedes albopictus
TTTTTCTCTCAAATAAAGAGTCACCAAGAGAGTAACACAAATTAAATTATTAAATATAAATTCTAAAAATATAGATTTTTTTTTTCAAATTTAACCTGGTGCACTCTTGCTTAAAAATTTACTTCCTGTAAAGGATTTTCATAGGAAAATGTCTGTCCTGGTACAAGACGATATTTTTTCGGCATATCTTGAAATACTCGTGGAAAGAGTTTTAGAGGATGGGATTTTTATTGACTATACAATATTTTACTGTACTATATAATATATTGCAGGAGTATCCGCAAAAATGTAAACAATTTTCTCGAAGAATTTCCGGAAAAAAATTATCTGTCTTAAATATGAGTTTCCAAAAACCCTTTTTTTATTTTTTTTTGTGAAACTGATACATTTTCCACCAGGAAAAAAAATCAAAAGGTGCCATGGTCCTTCCTCTAGCTGTGTATGGAAACCGAATTTGAAAATTTTACTCCATTATTTAAAAAAAATCAAGAACCAAAAATAAATAAAAACATCCCTAATGCAAAATAAAATGTATTTCTTTATTTTTTGTTTTTTTTTATTTTTTTTTTAATAACAGAGCAATATTTCCAAAATCGGAAGGAATTCCTAGAATCCTTCGAAGAATCTCAGGTAGAACTGCCGGCTTAAGAATATTCTAGTTTACAAACTAAAACGAAAATCGTGACCTTCTAACACGATCAATATATGCTTCATGCATAATCATGTCGCACACAGTTTTTGCGTTAGATTGATAAAAGTCGTGTTATTTGCAAAAAATATGGGACAAACTCCTTATTTATTTACGAAATTCCCAAGAAAAATTGATGAAATGTTTTACTTTTTCATCGAAAAAAAAACAAATTAAAGAAACTTTTTCATTTTTTTTTTTTCTTTATGCTGATTCTTTACAATTAAACAAAGAAAAGCTTTTTCGACGTACATTTGATATATAACATTTTAGCGAGTTGCAGTAAAACACAGCCTTATCGGATTACAGAGAATGAGGTGCATCGAATGATCAACTTTGGATAAATATACAATAAAAACCGATTTTAAATCATCGGCCCTGTATGGGAAGTCGAAGAAATTCTGTTTCATTGTATTTTTTTTTTCCTTCGCGTTCTTGAAATCAGAGCATGAATCTTACCTTAAAGCTCGGTAGCATGAATCTTACCGATCTTCAAAAATGCTGTTAACTAGTGAAATCTTTTTTGAAATCGCTGGAGAAATCCCAAAAATCCTAGATCCCAAAATAATTTCTGAAAAAATCCTTACATGAATCCTTGCAGAAATTTTCAGAGGAACCTCAAGCGAAATTCCTAGATAAATTCCTGCATAAATCCCTAGAAGAATTCCTGGATGAATCACTGAAAAAATCGCAGGAGAAAGCCCACGAGAAATTCCGTTGGTATAAAGATCGCTATAGAAATCTCCCGATAAATCCACCGAGAATTTCTTAGCGAAATTCTTGGTGGAATCTCAAGAAAAAAAAAAAAACAAATAAACAATTAGAGAATTCCTATATAATTCTTTGCAAGAATTCATTTAAGAGTTACTAGGTAAATCTCTAGACGAATCTTTAGAGAAACCACTGAAGAAATCTTTTGGAAAACCGCTGGAGAAATCCTGAGAAAAAACTAGTATGAAATAGTGTGTAGTCCTTGGTGTGATTCATGGTGTAACCCCTGAAGGAATCACTGGTGGAATTTCTAGAAAAAATCGCCAGCAAAATCTCTAGAAGAATTTGTGGATAAATCCTTGGAAAAAATTTAAAGGAATCCTTAAAGAAATGCCTGGAGAAATCGCTGAAGCAATCCGAGAATTAAACCCAAGAGGTATTGCCAAATTACTGGACGATTCAAAAAAGAAAAATCATAGCGGAATTCCCTCCAGAAATCTCTAGCTGAATCCCTGGAGAATCACCGAGAGGAATTTCAAGAGGGGGAAATTCCTGGATGAATTTTTTGAAGTAATCCGTTGGGAAAATAATACCAAAGATTTTTTATATTTGATAATAATCAATCCCTGAAGAATCTCCATAGGAACTCCAAGAGAAATTTTTATAGAAATTACTGGAGAAACCTTTAAAATCTGTAATGCCTGGTATGATTCCTGTAGGAATCACTGGTGGGATCCCTAGGATAATGTTTGGTGAAATTTCTAAAATCGCTGAAGAAATCTGTAGAAAATCTCATAAGGGAGTTCCTGAATAAATCGCTGGATAAATCCTAAGAGAAACTCCTAGGAAAATTCCTAGATAAATCCTTGGGGAATTTCCTGGAGCATCCTTGGAGGTACCCTTAAAGAAATTACTATGTAAATCTCTGGAAGAATTAATGAAGGGATCTTAGAAGCAATCCTTAAAGATATTGCTACAGAAATGCCTCGAAAAATCCCAGGATAAATCCGAACATAATTCCATAGAAAACTCCTAGAGAAATGCCTTCAGAAATCCCAAAGGAAACACTGAAGAATTCCCATAAAACCAACCGCTTTCTAGAGAAATCTCCATAAGAATCTCTAGAGAAACCCCAAAAGAAATTCTTGGAAAAGTTTCTGATGCCCTTAATATTCAAAAAAAAGTTTAAGAAATTCCTACAGAATTATATATATATTAAAAAAACGTTGATAGTTTTTTGAGAAATTCCTAGAAAAATCTCAAAACGAATCACTGCAGAAACCTGTAGAAGAATTCCCGTAGGAGGCTCTGATGGAACCTATAAAAAACGCTACAGAATTCACTGGAAAAAATACCTGGAGAAATCCCTAGTGAAAACAATAGAAAAATGCCAGGAGAAATCACAGGAGAAACCTGTAGAAAAAATCATTAGATAAATGATAAATCCCAAAAGGAATGAGGAAAGATTAAGAAGTCGTTGATGGAATTCCTAGAGAAATCGCTGGAAATATCCCTGGAGTTAAGCCTACAAAAGTTTCTCACATAATCCTAGGAGAAATCCTAAACGGAATTCTTGGAAGATACAATTTTTGGATAAATCTCTAGAGAAATCGCTTGAGGAGTTCCTGGCGCATCCCCATGGAAATCGCTTGAAAATACTTTAGAGAAATTCTGTTGACAAAAACCATTCAGTAAACCAATCCTTGGTAAAATCCTAAAATAAATCCTTGGAGAAGTCTCTCATGGACTTCTTGGTAAATCCTTAGAAAAATTGCTAGAGAAATCCTTTACAAACTAAGTGGTGTCTAACTGTATCAAAATTAAAAAAAAAGTTAACAGATTCCAAAGATTCTGGTAGTGAGAGATAGTGTGTTTTTTTTTTAGATCGATAGATTACATACAGGCAACAGAAACTTTTTTTTTTTAATTGTATACGAAAAAGCACCCTTTTCTAAGCCACTATGGTTTTTCAGATTTTTCAAATTTCATTATGATACCAAAAATCAATGTCAAAGATATTTTTGAAAACACCTTTTGACAGCTGAGAAACTGTTTGACAGCACCACCCAGTATAAAACCCGACGACGGGCGTTTCAACAAGTACAACTGTGTTCAAAAAATAACGGTGAAAGCCGTTTTCCATACAAAATGACCAAATTTGACATGATGTAACTTTGTTCTTCTTTGAGCGATTGAGCTGAAAAAATCACAGCGAACTACAAATATGGTGAATATTGTTATAGCAAAATCTGAGAATTTTCGAAGCTCGTGGGAAAAGGTTAAAAACTATGTCAAATTGATCAAAATAATAACAGTGTAAATAAATTGGAATGTAACTCTACCTTGGAGAAGCAAGAAATATTTTCGCACGCTATTCGAACAGTTTTCGCCTTGGTTACAAGTTAATGTATGAGGATAAAAAAATTAAAAATGTGTACTGAATAAAAAAAAAATCTAAATAAACACTGCTATTATTTTGATCAATTTCACATAGTGTTCAACTTTTTTCCACGATTTTCAGTTTTCGTTATTACAATATTCACCATATTTGTAGGTCGCAGTCAAATTTTCAGTTCAATCGCTCACAGGGCAACAAAGTTACAGCGTGTCAAAGTTGGCCATTTTGTATGGAAACGGCTTTCACTGCTGTAGCTCCCATACAACTTTCAAACTGATTTTAAAATAGGTTCTTGGCCACCAAAATTCACAAAAAATTGGATTTTAAACTACTTCGGCGTACTATTAAGAATATGGAATAATCTCAACATCGTCAAAAAAGTCAATTGCTAAAAGTGATCTATTTAAAATACTGACCTGGAGGTCTTTGGAATGCATCACAAGCCTTTTTAAAAGTGTCTGAAAAATACTACCATTATCACGTACTTATCATTTCAAATTTCAAATTACATTTCCCGTTAGAAAGGTTGTCATAATTTTTGTTTGTAGTTTTTATTTTCTTTGTCAGAAATGAACAAAAAAAATCAAAAAAGCTTATGCCTCTTATGAGATACAACTAAAAATTCCTAGAGATTAAGCCAAAAATCTCTAAGACTTCCTTAAATAATGGTTGTGTCTATAGGAGATTTCCAAAAAGTGAAACACATTAATTATGAAGGAGAATTTCTTTCAAATATTTCTCCAATATCCCCAAGCCTTCGGAAACTTTCCATGTGTTTCTGCTCCATGAATTTCACTAAAGATTAAGTATCGTATTAATAATTTCGATGCCGAAACCATCTCTTTCTCATATTGGGAAATTTTATTACAAATTCTTTCAGATATTCAGAAATCCTACAGAAACCATCGCTGTCACTCTTCTGTGGAATTCAGAAATTTCTTCCTATTCGAATTTCTACTCGCATTTCAATGTGCTCATGAATTCAGAATAAACACATGCCTCCAAAACAAACATCATTACAGTTTTGAAACCATTACGATTTAGACCCTAGTTCAAACTGTTTAGAAGATCATGCATGGGTCCGCTTGTATTGATCGATTTATGACAATAAGATGGCCGACTTCCTCGTAAAGATGAATGCACGGAAGGTTTGTAATCCAATGATTCATTTTTGTTGCTATCTAGTGAATAAACATAAACAACTCCGCAAGCAAAACTAGTTAAACAACATCAAGCAACAAAAAGCGAGGTTTACTCTACGTGTTGCACAAAATACAACTCTAGGGTTAATAACCATCAAGAGCTTCGAGAACGCAGATGTAAAAAAATAGCTGCATTCCAAAGGAAACAACGACTTTATATTACTCTTGTTCTCTAGAACTAATCAGCCACTTTGGTAACCCTACATCATCCCTGTAAGAGGGATTGCTTTACATTTAGTTCCATCAAGTTTCGTTGCACGGCGACAGCGGTGTGTCCCAATCAATTATCACCGGCAGGGAGCAAACTTAAGGAATGTTCGCTTCGCTTCCCCTACTAGCCATTTTCCGCCATTGCTACGTTTGGATATAGTTCTCTTCGGGGCACAAATTAGTCCAGAAGTGTGGCGTCACTTACTTCTTCTTATTCTCGGTATACCGACTCCACTGGGACAGAGGTTGCTTCTCAGTTGAGTGTTTTTCGAGAACTTTCAAAGTTTTAACTGAGAGCCAATGCATTCCAATCAAGCCTTTCATGTGGAAGACACAAATGTATTCCATGCCTACCCAAGTAACATTTAGTTGGCCAATTAGTCTTGAAAAGGTTTTAAGAACCATCATAAAACCAAACACCTTTTATTTTGGTTTTATGATGGTTCTAAGAAAGGGCCCATATAGCCGAGGCGGTAAACGCACGGGTATTCAGCATGACCATGCTGAGGGTGACGGGTTCGATTCCTGGTCGGTCCAGGATCTTTTCGTAAAGGAAATTTCCTTGACTTCCTTGGGCATAGAGTATCTTCGTGCCTGCCACACGATATACGCATGCAAAATGGTCATTGGCAGAGGAAGCTCTCAGTTAAAAACTGTGGAAGTGCTCATAGAACACTAAGCTGAGAAGCAGGCTTTGTCCCAATGAGGACGTTACGCCAAGAAGAAGAAGAAGAAGAAGAAGAAGAAGAAGAAGAAGAAGAAGAAGAAGAAGATGGTTCTAAGAATCTCTTTTAGTCTATATGACTAAAAAATGATACTAGGGTTAGAAAGTCAAGGAATTTTGTATTAAAAGAATTTCTCAGACGGCTCGAGAATCGGAACCAAACGTGGTATTGCTGAATACTATTCAGTGAATAACATCGCGTTCACCACTTCAGCTATTAAATAGGCTCTCTCTCTCATAGGAACTCGATTGAGTCACTAGTTTGTACTAGTTCAATATCCGGTTACGATATTACATTCCCATCATGTCCAATATATAACTGTGAATTGTCCTGATTTAACACAAGCGGTACAAGTACCGAACGGATAATACAGTGACAGTATACCAATCAAACCCGAATCAAAGAACTCTTCCCGGTCCAACGGGACGGGGTGGGGTGAACGCGTCCGCACCAACAAGCATCCGACAGATCCAACTACACTAGATGACATCTCAACCAACTGCCATGCCATCCATCGTCACTTCCGATGCCCATCAGCTGCCTGCGGCGGTAATAGCGGATAACGAACGACCGACAATACCGCACTGCCGCGTCAACTCGAGAGTCGTCGATAGGTTAGGTTAGGTATGGTACTAAAGGCGAAGCATTAATTACTTTAATTGAAATTGACATCCTAACCTTTCCGGCATGTGTGTGATGTGGTTGCTGCAATTCACGAGCATCAGCTGGATTCCTATGGAGTCGCAGATGTGTGTAGCGTCAGCAGTCAGTATTTATTAGATGGCCCATAGATTTGCGCTCAACCATTGCCATTGTGTGTACGCAGCCAGTCAGTGGGAGATGTCGTGAGGAGATTATTCTGTTTGTGCCTGACTCTCTCCCTCTGTATTAAATCTCGTGTCACACAAGTCGTGTGGAGTAGTTGACTGGTAGAACAATACAAGTCAGGGTCGTCAGTTCCGTGCCAGTCAGTGTCGGAGATCAATCGAATCAATAGGTCAGATTAGAGCACGCTTGTAGATCGTGGATAAGATGCGGAATGTATGAGGATATTTGCATTTCAGTGTTAGTGAATGTCGTTTCGGCGACACGTGTATCTCTCCAGATCTCAACAGAATCTGCATCTCAGCAGAGAGTTTTGTTAGCATTCTTTGAAAATTCCTCCAGCGATTCTCTGAAGAATTCTTCCAGGAATTAACATTGGCCTTCTCCAGAAGCTTCTCGAAAAATTTCTCAAAAAAATCATGTTGCAACTAGCCCAATATATTTATCCAGAAATTTCTCCTAGGATTCCTCTGGCGATTTTTTTAAAACAATTGAAGGATTTGTTGCAGAAATAAAAGCATGTGTTCCTTCACGTGTTTTTTTTTTCAACATTTCTGAAATAATTACACCTGATATGTAATCAGAATTTTCTCCAGGAGTTTTTCTTTGGAATTTTTGCATGAGGTCTTAAGGAAATTTCTCAAGAATTTTTTTTAGGAATTACTCCAAAAACTTTAATTCCAGGATTTTTTTTTCACAGGATTCCAGAGATTCCATTTGAGATTTTTTCAGCAATTTCTCTGGAGTTTTTTTTATTCGAAATTCAACTTTTTTTTTTACTGAAACTCGGGAAAAGTTTTCGGCTGTGTCACTGGACGTTTCATGCTAGTCCCTTGTCCTTTGTTTTATTGTTGGATTTTCTTCACAGGGTTTTCCGGGTCTGATTCTCCAGTATCATTCTCAAGTATGATTCTCAAAGGTATGATATTCAAGAATTCTCTCAGGCATTTAATTCTCAAGAGATTCATCTGAAAATTTCTTCAAAGGTTTCTCCAACAGTTCCTGTAGAGTTCCATCCAGAAATTGTTTAATTCAGATCTTTAATTAGGATATTTTTTCCTAAATACTTCAGAAAGTTCCCCAACAGTTCTCTCAGCCATTCGTGCAGAAATTACTACAGAATTTATTACTTGGCATTAAAAAATGTTATGAATACCTACGAAAGGTTCTCTAGTTTTTCCTTCAGAAACTCTTTCAGACCTCTATCAGAAATGTATTCAGGGATTTCTTTGATAGTTTCAGCAGCACCTTTGGTTTTCTTGCGATCGCGATGAATTTCATCCTCGCTTATTAAACTTCAGTATTTCTACATTTACCCACTTTTTAGTTGGTTTTCGTTACTTTTTCCACATATATTCCCAGATATCGCGATAAACTTTTAAAGAAATTTCTTGCTGTAATTCCTGAAAAAACCCTGAATTCTGAAGAAAGTTCTGTAGATATTTTTGAAAAAATTTCAGAACGATTCCCAGAAGCAATTCTTGAACTAATCCGTGCAGGAATTTCTGGTGAAATGTTCAGTAGATCCCTAAAAAAATCTCAGAAAGTACACTTGAATGAATTACTATAGGAATATCTGAAGGAAACCCAGGAAAATTCTTGAAGTAATTCGAAAAAGAATTAAGAAGAACTTCCCTAGGGCAACCCTGGTTGGAGTTCTTAGAATTATTGGGGTAACTTTCGAAAAACGTGTATAAATCCTTTAGCAAAACTTTTGGAGGATTTTTTGAAAATATTCCTAGAATAATCTGTGGGCGTATTTCTAAAGGAATTTCTGTATAAATAAATCTGAAGGAAACACTGAAGAAATCTCTGTACGAGCTCCTGCATAAATCTCTCGAGGAATACCTTCCTGAATATTGAAAAAACAATTCAAGAATCTCTGGAGGAATTTCAGCAAAATTTTCTGGATGAATACCTAAAGAAATGGCTGGGTATATTCTTGTGAGATTTTCAATGCAATCTCTATAACAATCTCTGGTGGACCTCTTGAAAGTATACCTGTACGAACTTCTAAAGGAATCTCTGGAAGATTTTCTGAAGTAACAACTAAAAGAGCTTGTGACTGAATTTTTGAAAAAAAATTGTTGTTTTTCTCAAAATTCTGAAAGAATCTCTGGAGAAACTTCCAAGGGACAATCCCTGGCGGAGTTTCAGATGGAATTGTAAGAAATGCACCCAATAGAATGCTTGGAAAAATTCTTGAGGGATTATCTAAACGCATCCCAGAGAAATTTATTTGGCAAAATTTCTGAAAAAAAATCTGTGGAGGAGTTTTTGAAAAAACCTTGGTAGATAATTTTTTAATTAGTAATTTTTATAGGAATTCAAGAAGCAATATCAAAAGCAATGTTGGAAAAAAATCCGTAGATAATTTCTTAAAAATTCTTGGACAAACTGAAGGAGAAATTTATTCAAAAATAACTACAGAAATCTCCTGGGAAACATCTAAAGAAATTCCTGGCAGAATTTCTGAGGGAAACTTTGCAAAAGTTTCTAAAGAGTCCTGAGGAAGTATTTCTAAAGAAATCCTAAACGAAATTCTGGAGGAATTCCAAACTTTTGATTTTCTGATAGAATATCTAAAAAAAAAAATCTGTAGATGATTTAAAAGAATTTTCATACGGATTTCTGAAAGAATCTGAGGGAACTCATAGAAGGATTTCTAGATGAATTCTTGGAGAAATTTTTGGTTCCTCTAGAAGATAATTCTGAAACAAAATCCCAGGAATTTCTGAAGCAATTCCAAAAGGAAAGTTCACAACGAACCCGTGGAATACTTGCTGAAAGGAATTCTTTGTAGCAGTTTTGGAAGAAATCCAAGAAAGGATTTATAAAGGAGTTCTTAAATTAATTTCTGTGTAATCTCTTCAAAATTTAAGGATACTATTAATATTCTACAGGTATATCTGAATGAATTTCCGAAGGAATTCTCACAGAAGTCTCCGAAAGCTATTTATATATATATATATGTATATATATAGATATATATATACATATATATATATATATCTCCTATATATATATACATATATATATATATCTCCTATATATATATATATATATATATATATATATATATATATCTCCTATATATATATATATATATATATATATATATATATATATATATATATATATATATATATATATATATATAACAGCCCAGCGTTGTCTGTCTGTCTGTCCGTAACGCTTTGAAATATTTCGTTGAAATGTTTCACCATAGTTTTCTAAAAACTACGAGAACTTTCTGGATGTTTTTTGTCTTTCCAGATATAATAAGAAGAACATCAATATTTTAAAAATTTCAAGAACTTTCTGTAAGTTGCTGATAGTTCCAGAAAAAAAGAAACCGAACGTTCTAGAAAAAGGAGGGGAAGAACTTTTGCAGCATCATACATCATCTTCTTTTTTTTCTTGGCGTAACATTTCAACTGGGACAAAGCTTGCTTCTCAGCTATGAGCTCTTCCACAGTTATTAACTAAGAATTTCTTCTTTTAATGATAACTTCCAACTTGTTAAACTTTTTTAAGAAAAGAACCTTCTAGAATGTTCTCAACATCAAACTTTATAAAATTTGGAAACAATTATGAAAGTTAGAGAACAAGCAAAAAATCAAAAAAAAAAGCCGTCTCGAATGTACTAGAACATAAAAATCTATAAAACTTCCAGAAATCTACTTGACGTTACTGAATTTAAAACAATCATCTGAGATATTATGGATTATCACACTTTCTCAAATACCGAAAACTTTCTGTTAGTTATATTCCTTGCTGGGTATTTATTTATTTTTTTATTTCGAAAACTTTCTGGATGTTAACAAACATCGAAGAAATACTAAAGGACCTTTTGGGATGTTCTGAAACATCAAATTACATCAAATTTCAAGAACTTTTGGAGATTACTGAATGATTAAAAAAGAAGAATAATAATCTATGGGTAATACCATTGAGTATGTTCAAGATCATCAAAATACTTAAGATTTTAAGGACTCTCGAGAAGTTACTGGACGTCCCAAAAACAAGACTAAAAACATTTTGCACACTTTTTAAATTTACCAAAGGTGTCTGGAAATTTGTGGACGTTCCAGAAAAAAAAGGAAAAATAAACTTCAAGAATGTTCTTGAACAACCTAATTTCTAAAATTTTTGAGATATATCTGGAAGCTACTGAACGATCCAAAAAACCAGAAATCCTCTATAATATTCTGAAACATCAAACTGCTTTGAATACCTGGAACTTTCTAGAAGCTGCTAAAACGTTAGAAGCAGCAGAACTTCTGGAGTTTTCTGGAACATATTTTTTAATGCAGAGAATATATGGTGAGTTGGTGAGCGTTCATGACAAACTAAAAACGGGCCTTCTAAAAAGTTCTGGAACATCAAAACTCATTAAATTTCGAGAACTTTCTGGAGATAAGTAAACGTTCAAGAGAGAAGCATTGTGGAAAGAGACTATGGAATGTTCTCGAGAACTTTACAGAAATAGTTGAACATTCTAGAAATTTCTGGAACTCTCCTTTCTACTATATAGTATTTTATGAACCGACAGACGTTCATGTGAAAAAGTGTTGCAGTGAAGAAGTGTAGAATTTAAAAACAATCTTTTCCTAGCTTACGTGGCTAGCCACGTTGGATCAGTTTTTCTATGGTATGGCTGCATAGAGATACTACAAAGAATCCTTATGAAGTTGCTCCAGTCATTTTTTTAAGTTCCTCCAGAGATTAACTCTCCGAGTTCATCCCGATATTCTTCCAAGAGGTCCAAGATTTTTTTTTCTGAACGTTCTCCAGGGAATTTTGAATATCGGTACGTATCCTATCGTACAGAGATTCCTTTAGTTTAAATCAGGTGTTCCATCAGAGATATCTCCTGGAGATCTTCCAGAAATTCATCTTCTAATTCCTCCAGATATGCATCCTGGAGGTTCACTAGGAGTTTTGTTCAAGAGTTCTTTCAGGGATTCCTCCAGAAGATCATCCAAAGAATTCTTCAGAAGCCCCACAAGGTTTCCTCTTGGCGTTACTTTAGCCATTTTTCCTGAAGTTTATCTAGAGATTAAGAAGTTCCTTCATCCATATATTTTTTCAATAGGTTCAACGAATTAATTCTGAAGTTTCTTCAGAAAGTCCTGAACATGATGCATATTCTCAAGAAATTCCTCCTGGAAATATTTTTGGGACGTCTCCTGGAGATCGTACAAAGATTCCTTCTTTTCATATCGGATGTTCCATCAAAGATATTTTCTGAAGATCTTCCAGGAATCCATCTTCTCATTCCTTCAGAGATTTATCCTGGACTTTAAAAAGGGATTTCGTTCAAGAGTTCCTTCAGGTTTCCCCACAAAGCTCTTCCAGGGATTCCTCCTGAAGATCCTACAGCGATTTTTCCGGGATTTCTTAGGTAGAAAATATTATCTTACCAAGATTCCTATTGAATGTTTCGCTAAAGGTTTCCCCAGAGACTCCTACTGGAGATACTACTGAATATAATGATGTTTCCCCAGGGGTTCCTCCTGTACCTGATGCAATTTCTCCAGAAAACCCTCCAGAGATTCCTCCTAGCGTTTCCTGAGAGATTTTTTCGTTAGTTTTACAGAGAGCCCTCCTGAAAATCGTACATAATTTTCCTAGAGAATAATATATGATCTTTAACAAATTTCTGGTGAGCTTTCTTTACACGTTTCTCCAAGAATCGCTACAGCAGATGTTTTTTTTTCATGAGTTACTGCAAGCAATGCTCCTGGAGTAGTTCCGGTCGGTACGATAAATACCTTTTTCCAAAAAAAAAACTCCTGGGAATACGATGGTGTCTACTCCTTTCCTGGAAAACATCATTTTGTCCATTTTCTCCCAACTATACCAAGAAATCTTAAATATGTCAACCTAAAGTTAAAAAAAAATAAGGAAAGATATATTTTCATAAACCTCGTAAAGAGTTGCCAGACACCTTGGTTGAGCACATACTTTCTACTTGATCTCAAAAAGTGTCTCATTTTGACCAATATCACGATTTTTAATCGACATTGCACTAGCATAATGGCCGTGAGCAGAAGGGGAGGGGGTTGGGGGTTTTGGATCGAACCCCCCCCCTCCTGTTCTGCATGAGGTTTTTTGAAATTTAATAAAACACTTCTTGCTGTTCATTTTTGCAAAAAGAAAAACTACAAAATTAAACTTTTAGAGAGTTCTAGAAAAGGACGAGCAAATTCCTTTTAATTCCACTACTTCCAAAGATAAGCAAAGTAGTGGAATTAAAAGGAATTGGCTCGTCCTTTTCTAGTTTTTCTTGAAAAGTTTCATTTTTTTGTTTTTCTTTTTACAAAAGTGAGCAGTGAACTGTTTTTTTTTTAATTTTTTATTAGGGATTCAAGAACATACGCACACTACCATCTCTTATGGCAGATCACGAAGACTTATACAGAGAGCTTCTACCTTGATACGCCAATAGAGCGCCACTTGTCTTGTCGCTTGACGTTAGCATAGAAAAAGGGCAGAGTTGTCATTCTTTATATTTTTATTCTTTGGTACCATTAAATTCTTTGAAGTTTTTTGCTTTAAAATATTTAGGTATTCATCGCTTGTTTGCTGGTCAGAACTTCATTGCATACGTTTTTTTTGCTCAAAATTGTACACTGCGAGACGTTTTGTCCCTAAGCCGCATGTATCAACTTCTAAAATATTCGTGATTGCTAGGTAAATATAAATAGACTTTCTAAAATGATTACAGGCAAATTCTTGCAGGAAATCGTGGTGGAATACCAAAAACTTCAACCCAGCCATCATCACCATGGGTTGCTGCATACCAGTGCTTTTTTTGGACTGAGCAAATGAAACCCTTCAAGTACTACGAAAATCATCTCCAAAATAAGAGCTGATGGTAGATACTTTCAATTGAAAGATTGGCTATAATTCAATGCAGAAAGGTCATTTGCATGTCTAAATGTGTACATCCATTAACCTAATTACACATTTAAATCCATATGTACATATATAAAATGCATTCTCCCATTCAATTAATAAGTGGAGCAAACGACACGTCCTCTAATGACGATGATGATGATGATGATGAAGAGGATAAACGACGACGGTGAAGATGTTGTTGCCGATGAAGTACCTACCCCCAGTACTCAACATACAACACACCCATTGAGCAAGAGTCCGACCCGTCCAACCCTATACGCAGTGCCAGTGGTCTGAGGAAGACCATCTCATGAATAATAACAAACACGTGTATTGTATATGCGTTGGAAAGTTTCTCCCGCGTGTGCTGCTGTCAACACCGCGGACTTATTCACCCATCGTGAATGAATCGCTTATGAAACGCACAAATCCCTTCGAGAAGCTTTGACGACACTTACCTTTGGCCCACCCGGTGAGCACATTGCCCAAGTAGGACACTTTGTACTCCGGATCCGGTCGGCTAATTTCGATGCTGTGGCTGTTCCGCCTCCACAGCCGTCCCAGTCCGCGCGTAATCGATCGGATCGCTTTGGCCTTGATTTCGCTGTCGTTCACGTAGCATCCGTCACCGATGTGCGGACCGGGATCCTGCTGCGACTCCTGTTTCACCGGTTGATTACTATCACTGTTCGCCGTGGCGGGGTCCTTTCTGTGGAACCTTTCGCTGTTGAGGAAACTCCGCTTGAGCTGTTGCAGCTTGAGCAATGCTCCGCTATCCTGTTCGTACTTTTTGGTATTGTAGTTGTTGCCGAAAATCCGCGCGATCGATGCACTTTTCACGAAACGCGATTTCTTCTTTTTAGCGTTGGGGTCGGTGGGCTCTTCGCTTCGGTTCTGCTGAGCATGCTTCGCGATGGTTCCCGTACCGGGATCACTTTTCGGTCGACGCTTCAGATGGAATATGTTGAACTTGTCCAGGGTTTTTCCGTGGGTGCAGTTGTTGTTCAAAGCCCCGGAGGTTTTTGGGTTTTTATTGCACGTTAGGCATGCATCACTGTCCACCGAAGTGGGCACCTTTATTACAAAGTCCACCTCGTCCTTGCCTACATCTTCTCCGGCGGTCGTTTCCGGTTGATTCCGATCGCCGCCGGACGACGAAGACTCGCTAGTCGACGTCGGTTTGTCACTAGAAGCCATGTTAGCGTTGAAATTTCCGTTTAAGGACCGGAAATTAACTCTTAATTAGATGCTCACACGAAGACGCTTCACTTGGAATGGAAATCACATGGTCCTCGGTTTTTTCATACTCAAATCCCCCAAAAGGAGTGCACTAATTGAATCACATAACTTAATCCCAAACAAAACCAGCGCAAATCTCGCTGAGGCTGAGAGCTCTCGGTAGTCGTCGATGCAATACCATTCCGGGTCTCACACATATGCCGTTTTGCCCATGCTTTCAAAAACGGAAAATTATCTAACGGAAATTAGCAGTTTTCAACTTCTATGTTTTTCTCACTGCCACACTGGTCGTTTTACGTAACTCTCAACGAGCTGGCAACAGACCCCGAGCGTTTGTTGCCCAAGTTTTGCACATACACTCATACACAAACGCGCACGCGGCCGCGGCCCCAACCATACGCAACGCACACACAATAGGTGGTACCCCGCGTGTGTGGGCTCTCGTTTTTCGAAAACAGACAGCTCTAGATTAAATTAAACTCGCGATGCATATCAATCATGGGGGGCTCTTAAGCCCTTGGTGCCTCCTCAACACTCCGTCGATCGAACTCGTTGGGCGGCGCCAACGTGCAATTGATTGGTCGAACCACCGAGGGGGAAGCCTTGAACTCGATTGGTGCTCGCTCGACACGGCTGCTTCCACTGACTGCTGACTGACGCGCCCGTCCGCTAGTATAATGCAACTGCAACTGTGCGGCGGCGTTCTCGAGGGTGGTGTGCTCTGCTTGAAGCGTCAAATTAGTCGTTGTTCGGGGGCAGGCGGGCAGGCAGGCAGGTAGTTATAGTTAGATTGCAGAAAGTTACTGGCTCGCAGATAGAGATCTTTAATTTTTCGCGTTGATGGTTGGCGGTTGTTCCTCCGAAACTGTTGCGGAATTCGAAGCTTCAATGCGGGCGGGTTTGGTTTAGTAGATTCAGGTAGGTTTAGGTCTGGCGCGGAATTAAGCGTTCAGGGTAGGTAGTAGTAAAGCTCCAAACTGTGGAAGAGAAATTGCGAAAACAGAACACATTAGTAGACGGTTGATGGAGTTCGGTCGTACCTAATTGGTGTAGAGTATGATCGATGATTTGAGGCAATTCGCACGAGGCTCTCGAATGGAAATTGAGTTCAAAAATGACGCAGAGCGTTAGGCCAGCTCGTGGTTTGTCGCTTTGGCTTGCTGAGCATGTATGTAATTTCAATGGTTTTGATTGAATATTTGAGACATCAATCACAAACAAGTTTCACTCGAGGACCTTGGTGGTTTGACGATGTGATGTATGAGGTTGCCTCAATATTTATTCTATGACAGCAGTAAGTAAACCATCGATGAGCTTATAAACCGACAATGACTCGCTGTAACATTTGAGTCAGAAATCCAAAGTACTTTTGAAAAATATGTAGATGAAGACGATAAACAGAAGTTTAACCCGTCAACGGCCAAGGTGTCTTCTAAATTTAAAATTCATATAAAAATCAGCATTCAAGAGTTACAATAAAATAAACATGATCTCACAGATGAATAGAAGTCTATAAGGTAGTTCAAAACAAAAATCTTCGATATAGGTACTAAATATCTGATATTTTTCTCAAGTCATATTTCAGCACAACTTTTACCCAACCGTCGAAACTCCAATTGGTTAACAACTACAGTAAGCATCCTAAACCAGGATATTTTGCCACAGTACTTGGAGGCCGTACTGAACCTCGAGGATCTACAGTTTACTTGTATTCAGCTGCGGTGGCTGTCAAGACCCTGGGATTGCGGACGCGCTCACAAGGAGACGACGAAGGTCGCACGAGCCCCAGCACACAAAAGCCCGCGTGGATGCGATGTTTGGAGAACCGGATCGCTTTGGGATCGCTACATTGTGCACCAAGATTGATCGATTAACATAGTACAAGCAGGGGAATCGATCAACGAGGCTAGTTCGTTATGTTGCTGACATTATGAAGCCCGCATAACCCCAAGATCTCACAGAAAACGAAAGGGAGTTCTACAAATGCATCCGAAACGACAAGTCTGATTATAGACAAACCCTTCCGGAGATTGGCGACGTCCTAAACCGATCTATGGGAGAACCCTGTCCAGCACAGCGACGATGGGATGTGGTTGGCAGAAGAAGAGCGACAGTATAATGGAGTTGGACACATGACCGCGATCGTAGTAACTGCTCAGGATATACGTGAGGCTACCCGGTATATATATTGGGCAGCACCGGGACCCATTTTCGTGCACAATTTTCAGTAAAAAAAAAAATTCACGACAATTCACGGGCGGATGACGGAATGCTTCAATATGATGCTAGAAGACCTCACGCAGCTACTAGAGTTCATTACCAGGGATACCACTTATCTTCTGCCGAAGGACCAAAACACAGCTGATCCAGCAAAGTACAGACCAATAACGTGCCTTTCGAGGAGGATAAAACCCACTGCGATGCCAACAACGTGATGACCGAGGAACAAAAAAGGTGTCGCAAAAACTCGCAAGGCTACAAAGATCAGGTCATCATAGATATAGACATTGTGGGTCAAGCGGGTCAAGCCACCGAAAAGCAGAGGAACCTCAGCATGGCGTACATCGACTACAAGATGTTGGTACACTATTTCAAATTCAAACCATATTTCTCAACTTCAGAATAGTTCGGATGATCCAGGATGCCTCTATGATGTGTATACAAGTATCATATGATTCAACTGATCTTCTATGACTAACAAAACGCACTATACTAAGTTTGAAATGCAATCGATGCGTTATTACCGGTGTAGATATAAAGGCCTTAATTTCAGAATGATTTGGATGGCCCAATATATCGTCATTGATGTGCAGTTAGTCTTTCATTCTCTGATTTACAAGAATGGATTTAATGAAATCAGTTCTGACATGCATACATTAGTTTGATATACTATTACAGGCAAAGGCCTTACAATCACAACTTCAGAGCTTTTTTGGGTTGCCTAGAACATCACCAGGTCATGACTACCATCATTTCATGTATTAAAATGTATATTTGAATGTAATTCTTCAAGTTCAAGTGATTTAAAAAGTAAACATAACTATTTTTATTCAGTAGACAGAGTTCAAAACTTCAGGACGTTTTGGAGAACCTGGAGATCTATGTTACAGTTATATAAGGATATAACTCATTTCTATCTATCAGCTACAACCCAAACAAGGAGTTATGGGCAATTTTCACTAACATATATCACATTTGCATAGAAAAATTACCCGAAATCGAGCGAATAACAAGTGGTGTACACTACATTTGCAGTTATATCACCAAAATGTTCTAGCATAACATAATCTCCATATATGCATATGATAGCACAACTAATCCCCTTGATAAAAACATTTTGGTTTTGAAAATCCACCCACTGTGTCAAAAGCTATAAGTATAACTATGCAAAAAAGTTGTCCACATCTTTTAAGGGTTAACTGTGTTCTGAGGAGCTTTCTGTCAGCCGGCAGCAAGGTGAAGGCGGACAACACGTTTGCTGTGCCCCTGTTGACCTACAGCTTTGGGGTGGTAAAGTGGGCCAAGACTGATCTCGAGGCGTTAGAACGAGCAATACGGGCAGCGTTCAGCAAGCATCGCATGCGCCTACCAAAGTCGTCCATCGAGAAAGTCACATTGCCACGCGCAGTAGGAGGAAAAGGCGTCGCCAATATCCAGGCACTATGTGTCTCCCAGATCCAGCAGTTGCAGGAATATTTCGTAGAAAGCCAGAACCGTCGCGTCATGAAATGTACCGCACTGTATGTGAAGCTTACCACGAATACAGCGCCCTGCGTCTGGCGCAGAAGGGTTACCAGCAGAACTGCGACATCAAAAGACCGTAGTCGAGATGATCGTAACGTGGAAGCAGAAGAAGTTGCATGGGACGCACCCCCATCAACTGGAGCTCGAGCACATCGATAAGACGGCGTCGAACGCGTGGCTGCTGCAAGGTGACCTCTTCTCGAAAACAGAAGGTTTCATGGTAGCCATCCAGAACTATCGGCGGTACATATTGCACGAAGACGTGGAACCGCTGTAGGAAGTGCAGTTCAATAGGAGAAACGATTGAACATGTCGTTGCAGGCTGTTCACATTCAGTCTACCTTGATCGTCACAACGATGTTGTCTAGATTGATCACCAAAAGCTTGCTTTAAAGCACAACTTGGTCGACAGATTTGTACCCTGCTTCATGTATCAGCCGCACCCAGTTCTGGAAAATAGTTGCATAAAGCTATACTGGGATCGCGAGATCATTACGGATCGTATAAGATGTTGAATAAAATGTTAAAGTGGAGGCGATATGCGTACATTTTACATGCGCCTGAATGGAGGCATGCACGCATATGGCCTCCACTTTATCATCTTATGCAACACCTTATGCGATTACTGGTAGTCTGGGACCATTCAACGTTCTCCGGCAAGATAACCAAGTACCACGACCTTGCGGAGGAGTTAAAGCAGATGTGGCACCTGGAAGACATCCGTATAGTTCCGGGTGTTCTCTCGGCAATCGGAATTGTCCCCAAATCTCTCCTACGGTCTCTAGACCAACTGGAATTTAACAAAGACCTGAACAGCATCCTGAAAGCGATGATTCTTGGAACTTGTAGTATAGCTAGGCGGTTCCTGAATCATCTCAACCAAAGCAGACTTATTAGGATATAAGCAAAACCGGCTAATAAGATCCACAGAGCCTTATTCCCTTCGGCATTCTGACTGCCCGGAGTAGGTGAAAGTTTCCAGTATTTTTTGCTGAGGAAAGCCAAAACTCTATAATAATAATCCCGGGAAAACTCAATGAAGGAATCTCAGAAGGAAATACGAAAGAAAATTCTAATGCAATCCCGGGAAGAATCCTTGAAGCAATATCCGAATGAATCTCGGGATGAGTCTCCAGAAGAAACTCTAGAGAAATCATGAGAGGAATCAATGAAAAATTCCGGGAAGAATTTCTGAATAAATCCCTGAAGGAATCCCGGGTGGAATTCCAGGATGACTCTCGCAGGAATATCTAATGTAGTCTCGGGAATAATAAGCCCGGAAGGGATTTCAATAGGATACCGGTAGGAATTCCAGTTAGAATGTCTTGAACCCCGGAACCCCGGAAGAATTCGGGAAAAATCCGGAAGAAATCAATGAAGGAACTCCGGAAGAAATTGCTAACGGAATTGCTAACGGATTTCTACAAAGAATTCTCACGTCAATCCGTGAGAGAGCCTTGGAAAACCCATGAAGGAGTCTTAGGAGAAATCCCTAAAGAAAACCCGGGATAGATCAAGGAATGAATCCCGGGGGAAAACGTTGATGGAATCTCGGAAAAAATGCCAATATAAATCCGTAAAATAATCGCGGGAGAAATCAATGAACAAAACCTTGGGGAAATCCCTAGAAGAAATTCAAAAAAAGGAAACCCCAATAAAATCTCTGAAAGAAACCTTCCATCAAAGAAATTCCTAAAGCTATATCAGAAATAAATGGAGAAATCGTGGAAGAAATCTCTGAAATAATCCTTGAAATATCCAGGAAAAATATTTAAAAGAATGCCAGAGCATTCTAAATTTACTCGGTAAAAGTAAAAGACGATGCCCCGAGATGCATCAATGCAGGAATTCTGGGAGGAATTCCTAAAGAAAGTCTGAGTCCCGAAAGAAAATCCAGGAAGAATCCTGGTGGAATCCCTGATGTAATTTCTGGAATAATCCATGAAAGAACCTGGAAAAAGTTGTGGCAGAAATCTCTAAAGGAATCCCGGGAAGAATCAATGGAAGAACCCCCGGAGAAATCAACGAAGGAGTCCCGGAAAAACTTAACGAGAAAATCTCAAGGATTTCCAGAAAAATTCTCTAAAGGAATGCAGGGACGATTCCTTGAAGGAATTACTGAATAGAGGAATCTCTAAAGGGTACCCGGTAGAAATCAGTGAAGAAATCCCGGGAAGAGCAAATGAAGAAATCCCTAAAGGCAACCTGGCAAAAAATAATGCAGGAAGAATGAAATCGAAGTCATGGGCAAATCGTAGAATGAATTCCGGGAAAATGACAAAACAAATATCTGAGAAATCCACGAGGAATCCCTCACAGTTCAAAATGGTTACATCGAGTTCGCTGTAACAACTTGACCTCCATCGCTTTCAACACAATTCTCCTTCGGATTGTAAAATTACAGGATATCTGCAGTATGGAGCTTGCTTGCTTTGAGTGCAAGAAATTATTTTATGTAAAATCGAATGAAATAAAATGGAAATTTAAACGTCGCATTTACGTCGAGTGTAGTTTTTTTTCTAATTTCTTTCTGAGCTGATCGAAACTCAGGAGACATTAGAAATAAAAATAAAACTTTAATAAATCCTGTGTTAAATCAATGAAAACCCCTGGATGGAAGGTAGAAACACCTGAAGCAATCGCTTAGAGAATCCCGGGAGCAATTCCTGAAGGAACCCATAAAGGACCTAAAGGGATTCTCATGGAGGAATCCTAAGTGGAATAGGGGAAGAAGCCCCATAGGCCCATAGGCT
The DNA here is from genome assembly GCF_035046485.1 of Aedes albopictus. NCBI lineage: Eukaryota > Metazoa > Arthropoda > Insecta > Diptera > Culicidae > Aedes > Aedes albopictus. Next base: position 21,402 of record NW_026916955.1, read on the forward strand.
TCAGCTCGATTGAGGAGGTACGTCCCAAGCGTCTATTTACCAAGGATGTGCGACTCTAGTTCTTGGGTTAGAAGAACACCAGCCTAAAATGTCCAAGTAATCAAAAAAAAAGTTTGTGCGTATTAGATTTATAGCGAGCAAGCGGGAGCTGTAGGAATACCCTAATACTTTGCACTGTGACATTACTGATCGAGAATGACGACGACACAGGTGGTTATAGTTCGTGACGCCTACTATATTGCTCGATATGCCGTGCGTTGTTGTCCACTATTCAATGGATTATTGCACGAATTTATGCTGGCCTGCATACTCTCACACGAAATTTGACGTTTGAGAGGTGTCGGCACCGCTCAAACGTCAAATTTTCTGTCGGAGTAAGCAGGCCAGTATGAATTCGTGCAGTAAACCATATGCTACAGTGGACTCTCGATATTGAAGGAACCATCGAGATAGGACCATCGAGATCGAATAGAAGAACCAATTTGTAATGCACACTAGATTGAAAAAAAAACTCCGTAATTAGGAAAAAACGACAACAAACAGCTGTCACTTCACCTTCCCAGAATGTTTTGCACTTACGAAACAAGGTCCACTAACCTGTTAAAATGGGCATATTGACATATAGAGAGAAAATCTAGAACAAAACGAACGATATCGCATCGAGATAGGAAGAGATATCGAGATGTAGAACATCGAGACATGCAGAGTCGACTCTAAAATTATTCGACTCGCATATCCACCCCCTCTCAGGGTTTTTTCACAAAGAAAATTTTTCAGAAGAAAAACATCCCTACTACAATATGTAAGTTTACAGCGCACTAGACATATTGCTCCATTTTCCCTGGAAACTAGCCATCTTTCCAGAAATTTCGTTTTCACTTTTTTTAATACATGCTAAGAACGAACGGAAAGATTTGATCAAAACTTTGAACTTAGCCTTCGTTGGTTCTATAACCTGTAGATCTGTAGGACTTTTTTATTGTTTCCAATAGGTAATTGCAATGCAATGGTGTGGTCATCCAGATGCACAATGAACTTTTACAAGTCTCTAAGAGACGATTACAAGGGAACGGTCATACGGACGCGCTGTGGACTGTTTTTTATTGACACAAGAGACAATTACAAGCGTGCGATCATCCGCTGTAGACTTACAATGATGCGGTCATCCAGGCGCACTATACAGGGGATAGACAAAATGATCGGGACAGGCAAAATTTTCACTTTTCAAAAAATGTTCAATTAGCTGTAACTTTTCGAAAAGTGCATCAAATATTCTCAAATTTTTACTGTAAGTTCTTCAACTAGTTGTGTTTCAGTGAACAAAATTTGGAAAAGATCGGACAATTCTTCACGAAGTTATAAATATTTTTGAAAAAGATAAAATTATCCGATAGCCAACTTTGAGCTGTTATATCTCCGGATTCAATTAATCGAATGTAATGAAATTTTGACCACTAATGACTTATATAATGAGCTATGAAAAACCATTGACTTAACTTAATATTCTTAACACGGAAGAAAATTATAACGATTAGATTATTTTTCTAATAAAACACCAAACTATCCAAAACATCAACATCGTTTCAAAATTCAAGATGCAAATTATAGTTTATTTAGTTTCCCTCTAATTGACTTATATATGAATGCGTTTTGAAGGAAAGTAACAACATAGCCGCCAATAAATTGAAAAAGTAATGGGATGCATATTAAAAATAGACCAATTTACTAAAAAATCGTGAAAAAAATAAAATCACTATAACTTTTTCGCTTGTTTAAAATTTCAAGTTAAGTCAAATGTTTTCCAGAGTTCATTATATAAGTCATGAATGGTCAAAATTTCATTGCTATCGGTTCATTGAATCCTCAAAGTTGACTATCGGATGATTTTATCTTTTTCAAAAATCTTCATAACTTCATGAAGAATTGTCCGATCTTTTCCAAATTTTGTCCACTGATACACAACTAGTTGAAGAACTTACAGTAAAAATTTGAGAATATTCGATGCACTTTTCGAAAAGTTACAGCTAGTGGAACATTTTTTGGGAAGTGAAAATTTTGCCTGTCCCGATAATTTTGTCTATCCCCTGTAGACTATTTTAAATGTCTCCAAGAGACAATTACAATGATGCGATCATACGGACGCTCTGGTGTGGTAATCCGAACACACTATGGACTTTTTTTTCCTCATTAAGGTACAAATGTATTAGATATATTATCGGGTTCTGATGCTTCTCAAACATATATCTGGGAAATGGAATGCTCTATTAATCTGAAATTGTGATATATTGTCAAGCCAATTTAATTAATAATCAGTTAAAATTTCAGCTTCTAACAACATCCCGTTTTCGAGATCGAGATATTATTTTGAAAAGCGCCAGAAACCGAGTCCAGATAATCGAGTCCGATTTGCACTACTTTGCACTTTGACATTACTGTGCGAGAGTAACGAAGACACAGCTGACTATTGTTCGCGACGCCCACTAGATTTCGTGATGCGCCGTGCGTGGCCAATGTTCAATATGCTAGCGTGAATTTCCCACATATCGCACAAATTAAAAATGTACAAAGAGCATAGGTGGGCGTTTGGTGCAAAGCTACAGTGTATCAAACAATTGTCCGTACAGCAATTTTTTGAACAAAATAATTTTTCATTCAAATGATCATAACTTTTTTATACGTCAATCAAATACGCTGAATTGTTAAGCAATCATGAGCCATATATCAAAGCTCCATTGGTAAAATTTTGAGAGAAATCGAATAAGTTTTCTGAAAGTTATATAACTTTTAGTAAAACTTATAAGATTTTTGAACACATTTTTAAAACATTATATCTCAATTTGCACTCGATGAAACTTTTTCATTTTTTTAGTAATACAGCTTATACCTAAGGCTTTCATATGCAGCTTCGTTTGAGGTTTTATATTCACTACAAAAATATGAAAAATCTGTTTATGTTCAGAGTGTCATTTGGAAATTTACCATATTTTTTTGATCAATAAAAGTATCAAGTGTTTTCAGCGAGCACAAAATGCCATAAATATCATAGTAATTCTAATTCTCATGCATTGAAACATTAAAATTAACCTTATTCTAAGTAAAACTTTTTAGTCACATAATTCATAAAAAAACCTTTTATTTTCTGAAGACGGCAAAAGGGACAGAGAGAAACAAATTCAAAAAGTTGTTCTAAAACAAATATAAAAAAACCTTAAAAGCAATCCTTGCAACAGTTCTTGCAGAGCACAAGCTGAAAATTCTAGAAAAATTCCAATATGAAATTCTTGCCTGTTTTCAAACCTTACTCATGCAGAAGTTTTTGAAAGAGTTTCTAAAAATACGTGGCATATAAAAGGTAACAAATATCCTAAAAAAAATTATTGAATTTCTGGACAGATTTTTGTGACAGTAGTGAAATTCAGTTTTTATAATCCTACTTATTCCGCAAGCTCTAGTTGTACTTCCGGCTCGGGCAAAACCACCGGCCTCGAGCAAAACTTTCCACGAAATCGGTCTTACCTGAAATAAGAGAACAGAGAAGAAAAACTATTAGATTAAATCTGGGACGTGCTGAAAATATTCAAAAAGAAATTCATGAAGGGGTTTCAAAGGCATGCCTAAAATTCTAAAATGGAATACACAAACTATAGAGCTTGAACTGTATTGGCCGCTCGTAATTGCTTCTTCAGTTCTTCCAGATAAGTTTCACTTACACAAGGCATGAACCATATTACTACTAAATATTACTATACCGCAAATTCCGCCAGTTTTTTTTCTATCGATTCGGCAAATGAATTCTTCCCTACAAACCAGAAATTCTTTTGGGAGTTCTGCCAAAAATGTTAAGGACTTATATACCTAGATAATTAAACAGTACTTTCAAGTTAAAAAAAAGTGGTTACAAGTAAACTAAAATGTAAATGTTAAAAATGTAAAAAGCTAAAAATCGTAACATTTCAGCTAAAAATATGGTTTATCATTATCATTTACACAAATGAACCCTTTGCTCGACATTTCCTCTATCTTGCAACCCAGCCATCGCAACCGGTAGTAGGTTGACATTCGTTTTCAATAAAAGAGGAAACTAATTCGAAAAATTTCCGCAAGCTTCGTTGCACATCCACCCAAGTGAATAAACTTGTCTCTCGTAATTTGTTGTAGTCACGTTCCACTGGGGTGACTCATTTGATCTTACACATTTGCTCCATACTACCCTCCTAGCCATCATAGAGAAAAGCATTGCTAACCGTGCTGGCCAGTTAGCAGTTATACTGCGCTCGGCGATCGATTCCTACCAGCAACAAACCACTGCACTGACATTCCCCTGGGTGTGAGATCACTTGATTGAACAAACTCGTTTGGTTAATTATGAAGATTATCCAATCATCCCTGTGTTTAAGTGCACCGACGATGATGATGATGCTCCACAACCGAACGAGAGGGGAACACGATCGAGTGTGTGTACTTGATTGAACGGTTCCACTTAATGGCAACTCTGCAAATCAGATTCGATTCGATATCATGAAAGAGAGTCCCAGTAACTACTGGCTGCCTGGTAGGTATCGTTTTCATTGCGAAGAAAATGCAGTTGGACAACAAGAACTGGTACACGATTGTTCAAATGTGTGATTTTGCCAGATTGTGACCCGGGGCTTGTGCCATGAATACATATGTAATGAGGACTGCCGCTGATCGTTGACGATCAGAGTAAAATCGAACCGTAGCTTACGGGTATGATAACTGGTACTGGAGGTATTTAAGACCTGTTCTCATCCAGCGAAGAGGATTCAATTCAGAAAAACTGATAAACGCCTGTCAACACGTGTTTGACACCAATACTCACCAGAAACTACTTCATCGATTCCTCAGTAGCTGAGAACAAGTTCCCCTAATCTAGACTGCAAGCTCCCTCTATCAACCGATAGATGTCACCAAGGGGTCACCATGCTATACGCTACAGTCTCGCTACTGTAGAACAACAACGACGTCGACAGCGACAGCGACAACCAAGATTGAGTAATGATTTTCTGCCAAGACCGCGAACGGTCGTTCCATTGCGCGGTATGTCACTTTTATGGGCAATTAATGGACACGTGACTCAAGGGAAGTTGATAGGTACCGGCCATCATCATCAGTTCGGCGGGTTCTGTTCACTGGTGTACTCAGAACAGCACAGTAGCATTTGTCGTGCGCGGCTTCCCCCTCCTCACAATATGTGGCCGCCGCCTCCGTCGGTTGATGATTGTAGAATTTACGACTTCTGAAGGTTTTTATTTTTCATCTAGGTAGCTATCAGCCGCCGTCAGGTTCCATAATTTGTCACGTACCGGTGCTGGCTTACATCTCAACTCATCAAGCGGGTTGTTGTGTAGCACACAGTCGAATACTGATCACGTCCTTGATTCGTGCCCAAATTGCAACGTTTCAAGCGCGGAGCAGAGGAAATGCATCAATCAAAGTTGAGCGCGGGATTTACTGTCGTCGTAATGGGGCATCCTTCTTGACCGATAATTTATTCGCGGTTATTCAGTACGGTGTTTACCAGCTTTACCGGCATCTAATGCAAATCGCCACTGATGAGTACAATACTGCAACTGATTGCTTATTTCAAAATCGACACAACGAGTGAGAGACTTAAACCACAGAGAAACAGGCGTAACACTTACAAGGGGTGATACACAAATTATGTCACGCAAAAATCGACCTTTTTCAAACCAACCCCCCCCCCCCTCCCCCCTATGTCACACTTTTTGTATGGGACCTCAATATTTTTTTGTAAGGGTCGTCACGTTCTGCAAAACCCCCCTCCCCCCTAAAAGCGTGACGAAATTTGTGTACGACCCCCAACCATTTTTGCGTGACGTAATTTATGGACGTTCCCTAAGTGTTTCAATTTATGCTCGGTATGATTCTCAAACGGAATTGCTCAAGTTATGTCGGTTTAATGCAATATATGATCGGAAGGGCTTTGGATTGTCACATAATTCATGAATATTTGATTTTTCAAGCAGTTTAATCTGGGATTTATCCAAAGGTTCCACCAGAGATTCATTCATAAGTTTTATCTGTAATTTCTCAAGGTTGATGACACTACCAACTTTTACAATTTAGGGGTTCTTAAACTTTTCCAGGCCATGACCCACTTTAAACTCTAAGAGGATGTGACGATCCACCGTCTTGTTTTTTTAATAAAAAAAATAGTCATAAGTAAGGATTATCTTACTCAAGCACCAGAGATTCTTTGTCTGAATCACTCAACATTCCGTTTTCCATTGTTAACAGTATGAAGCTGAAAAGTAATATAATTTCAAATGAAACTCACTGTGGAAAAGTTCTGATATAATACAAAACTTACCAGTTTTTTATTTTTTCTAGAATAATATGAGAGATATTGCAATAACGAACCAATTATGTTTGGAGTTATAGCACATCAATTTAAAAAAAAATAGAAATATTTATATTTCTTTCGATACAAACACGGTATCACGGTTCCATAGATATCAAATTTGTAGATGTTTAATAAACATTATTGAGAAATTCGGAACAAGTGCAATTTTATGTTTCAACAGATTATTGAGAATTGGGTTGGAATTGAGAGATAGCGGTATCAGAACAATTGCATATTCTTAATCTTTATGCAAAACAGGAACAAATTATATTTTGAAGCTGGGGAACTGATTTAAAATAAGTTTAAAGTTCGTTTTGGAGTGACTGGTTGAATCAACCCTTGGTGGATTTCACACTAAGTGGAGTTGCCTATAAGTTAAAGAGCTATCAAAATATAAAATTTCCTTAAAATTGATTTTATGTTTCTAAATCTTAAAAATTAATACCCGAGCAGAGGAAAATATAAAATTAATAACTACAAAATCACATAACCTGTTTTTATATCTTGTTTTGTTATTATTCAATTACCAAGAGGCATAGCTTTTCAATAACAAATTTTGTTGGACAATCTCATTTTGTTATAATCAAGCTATTGATATGCATTCACTAAGGTACATTTCAATAACAAATTTGGTTGAACTTTAAGTTTTGGTTTTGATGTACTATTGATCAACTTATCAACAATAGCACAACAATAACAAGTTTTGAAATCAAAGCAACAATTCGATATTAATTACCTGTCCTTTTGTTTTGTTTTGTTCAATTTTTGGATTACTTCGAATTTCTGGAGAAACCCTTCGATACCTTGGACAAGTCTTCAAAAGAACTCTTGGCGCAATCCTCGTAGAAATTCCAAAAGTAATTCTTCTGAGCAATTATTGGAATTCTTGGCAAAATCTTTTGAAAAACTCATGCAGAATTCTTCGGAAAAACTCCTGGATAAATTCTTAAAGAAACTTTCAGAAACATCTCAAGATAAAATTCGGGACAAATAATCACGGGAAATTCTGAAGAAATCCTTGAAGAGATTCTGTTCATAATTCTGGAGGAATTTCTAGGAGTCTTTGAAAATCTGAGAATGATTTCGTGGAAGAACTCTCAGAGAAATTTCTAGAAGTTTTTTTACATTCTTTTAGAATGGATAATTCATTCTGATGCTGAATATAAATATAGTATTTTTCGATCATTTAAAGTATTATTACTCATGTTATTGGTGGGTTTGTGAGACAAAGTGAATAATTTCATATAATAAGTATCATAATTTACTTAGTTACGATTTTGATACCATAACAAATTTTGCTTTTCGATTATTATCAATAACATACTAATATCTAAATTTGTTATTCAAATATTTTGCAAATTCACTGTTATTAAGTTGTAATTGAAACTAACAAAACAAGTTATAAAAATTGGTTTTCCAAGAACATTTTTTTGTTATGATATTTGTTATTTTGCCGCTTATGACAGACAAGTTTATAACATAATATGTTATGTTAATAACATAAAAATCATCGATTCTATTATTCAGTTATTTTACCTAAATAATACAGCTGCTTATGCTGTTGTTATTCCCTTCTGCTCGGGTAATGGCGTCTCAGAATAAAGCGCCTTTTAAAATTAAATAAAGCCCGATTGCAGGCAACAATTTAAAGTCACCGATTTGAGAACATTGCAGAAATTATGAGTCTTAGAATTTTAATCAAACTCTCTCAACGGTTCAAAAACAAACCTCATTTCTAGAAATAATCCAACCCTTGCAACAGTAAAACAAAGCTTTGTAGTGTCCAAAAGATTATAACTATGATTTTAAGCTCAAACTTTCGCAACTCACCAGAAATCAGCTCGCGACCCACCAGCGGGTCGTGACCCATAGTTTGAGGAATGCTGGTTTATGCTAACGTAAGAGCGTCTCGTGTGATACACATATGAGTTCAACTGCATTCTTACAGGAGTTCTATCTGGGACTTCTACAGATTTCTCCTTGAGTTCCATCAGTAATTTTTCTAGAAGTTCCATACTTTTTCAGTAGCATTATCTGGAATTTCTCTAAATTTCATCCAGGAGGTTCACCAGAGATTCCTCCAGTGGCTCTACCTGGGTTTCCTCTAGAAGTTCCACCTAGGACGTACTGGGAAACACTTGATAATTAGAAGACACAGAATGTTGATTGATTGGCAAATTGAGAGATTAAATTGTGGAAATATCGCGTTTCTGGTGGGATTCTAACCCACGACTGGACCGGCAGTTTAACCAACTAAGTCACAGAACAGGTAACGGTTCTCTGGAATAGAAAGCCAAACTGATTCCGAGCCCACACCATGAGCACTCTTATTTTCACAACTCCAGATGCCAACCTCTCAACACGCTCGCGGTTGTCCCTTCTAATTATACAATTAGAATTTTTATAGTACCGAAACTTACTGAAGTAAAAAAAAAAATTTAGAAGCCCGCAGAAATTTTTACTGCATTGCGTAACATTCGGAAATATTTGAGCAACACTTTTGCAGAAAACACATTCTACCGTGACGTTACAACGTTTTGACACCTTTTTGGTCAGATTTTGCACTATAATTTGTAAATTTGACCGTAAACCCTCAAATATTATTGCATATTTGGATTCCTTGTAAAATTTCCAATAAGTATAATATTTTGAACAGTTAATTTTAAAAGTATGTATGTTAAAAATGGGAATATGTAGCGTGACGTTACAATGACGATGGAATTGATGAAAAATACTTCAAGTAACACAAGAATAGCAGGGATAGTAACATAAGGCTGAATTTCAAAAGGCTGAATGCACAACAGGCTGAATACAAAAGGCTGAAATCAAGAAAGTGTAACATAAGACTGAAATAACAAAAGGCTGAAAATTGAAAAGGCTAGAAATACGAAAATGCACATGTAAGTTGTAGAATTTCCTTCTTTTCTTGGAGTAACGCCCGAACTGAGATCGAGCCTGCTTCTCAGCTTTGGCATATCGTGTAACAGGTACAAACATATTCAATGCCATAGGGAGTCAAGAACATTTTCATAACGAAAAGTTCTTGGTCCGAACGCGAATCGTACGCGTAACCCTCAGGTTGGGCCCTAGTTCCGAATCTGAGCTTATAGTGAAAAAGCAAATGGTGCATACCAAGGAACACAAAATGGAACTGATGATATTCATATCATTAATTTATCCTTCTTTAAACATGAGCCATTCTTTCGAGCCATGTTGTATTGGAGATTGTTGTCATTACGGCTACTAAAACAATATCATCAGAGATTTTCTCTTCTTTGAAATATGTATGTGCTATTTATTTGAAAAATTCTGTCTTAGTAATGTAGGCGTTCCATAATCCATAGCATTATGGCCAGTCGTAAAACATTCCGATTCCAAAAATGGCTTAGTTTGGCCAACCATGAACTAGGGACGGTAGGACGGTCAATCGTCAAGCTCAAGCAAAACCAGTGCGAGTGCCACGGCTGAGTAATCGACCAACAAGCAAATTTTCAAATAGATCATGGAATCAATGAAGGTATGTAATTATTCCCAATTGGAGTGATATGTTTGTCTGAGTTGTTAGTGTTGAGGTAAGCCTTTAGGCTTGTGCGTTTGAAAACTAGTCGAATCACTATTTCAATCTTAAGATATTTCAGCCTATTGATGCATTCAGCCTTCTGTGATTTCTGCCTTTCGTTTTTCAGCCTTTTGTTATTTCAGCCTTTTGTAATTCAGCCTTTTGTACGTAACCCGAATAGCATAACCTGATACAGACGATGGAACGTCAAAACATGTAATTGGTTAACGGCAAGAGAATGAAAATAAGGTTGAAATTGAAGCAATAAAACACACTCTTTCGCATTTTTTCCCGGCACACCCTGTATTTCATTGATTTATATCTGATCTATTTCAATTGCATCCCAGTTGTAAGTAAAACTCTTGGATGATCGAAAAAATCTGCTAATCCGCTATCGGACGAAGCAAAGTTTTTCCTGATATTTCCGACACTGAGTCCAAAGCTGAAAAGTCAAACAACTAATACAAATAAAATAAAATAAAATGCATAAAAAATGGTAAAATTCTACTCCGTGTTTTGATGCAGATTTTTAACTGTTTTATATTTAATCTTTCCTATTTGTAGCGTTACATAACTTAAATATTGCCGCGAAAAAAAAAACTGTTTCAGAAATTGTCTGACTTCCTGATAATAAACAATGGAATTCACAACCATCAATAAAAACAGCCGTTTGACAAAAAAAAATGTTGAAAAATGTTGCCGATGGTTACGCAATGCAGTAAAAATTACTACGAGCTGTTGAATTATTTTTTTTTATCTGTATTAACGACATTTTTAGCCCTAGGCTAGTTCATCTCGGGACCCACGCTTTACTTCCCTTCCGATGGAAGAACTCACATTTTGCGAGTTTGTCGGGAGTGGGTTTCGATGCCAGGTCCTCGGCGTGATAGTCAAGTGTTCTAACCATCACACCAGGTCCGCTCCACGTGTTAAATTATTATTTTTTTCACTTTATTCACTTTTCTTGTTTACAGACAAAAAAATACGTTTTTGACTTGTATTAAAACATCCTGTCCCACTATTGCCCACGACGAGGGTTTTCACCTCCAAGTTATAGTAAAAAGTCTAATCTTTCAACTGCCGACTGAGCTATCTGCGCCATTTTGCAACAGAAAAAGTTACTTAAGGTGAAAGTTGACCCAAAAATATGAGAAATTTGCATATAACTTTTTTGTTTTGAGATATAATGACTTCACATCTTGGAGAGAGATGTGTATTTTGATGTACTGAACAAGTTTGTAGAAGATAAAAAAACTTAAGGAATTTATCTGCTGAAGCTACACTGAAAAAAAAAACGATTTTAGGGTTACTCATACAAAATGCAACATATCTCGAAGGTTTTAGGACATTTGCTCGAATGACATTTGGTCGAATGACGTTTGGCCGAATGACATTTGGTCAAAAGTACGTTTGGTCGAAAGGACATTTGGTCGAATGAACATTTGGTCGAAACTCATTTTGTGTATGAAGAAGCATATGACATTTCGTCGAATAGACAATTCGTCGAATGGACATCTGGTCGAAATGCACTAACTGGTGAAAAGAGATTTGAGTGGAAAATAATAGTATAGATTTCGGTATCCTAATTTATATGTTACTGAACTTATTTGGTTGAAAGTACGTATGATCGAATGAACGTTAAGTCGTATAGCCAATTAATCGTGTTTAATAGTTTTAATTAATCAAAAGTAAATATTGTAGTGTTGTGTAGTTTTCGTTGGCATTGTTGATGCAGTTGATTTTTCAATCAAAGATTTCTTCTTACTTCTCGCCTCTTCTTTCAAGTTTCATCATTTCACTGGGTTTTTGTGTAGGACATACTGGATTTTCCATCAAAGATTTCTCCTTCTTTTCAACATATAATGTTCTTTCGAGTTTGTTATTTGTGCTTAGAGTGGAAATTATGATTGTGATTTTTTATCAATGATTTTGCCTTCTTTTGAACATAGGCTATTCTTTCAAGTTTCGTATTTGTACTGTGTTTGAATGTTTAAGCTGTCGCCTTTTTATCGTGTTTTTTTCCTTCTTTGAAACATAGGCTATTCTTTCACGTTTATTGATTTCATTGCGTTTTCCTGTACCAATTGCTGAATGTTTCAGAAGATTTTTTTTCCTTTTGAACACAAGCTGTTATTCCGTTTGGTATTGTTATAACTGTAGACTTTTTTATCAGAGATTTTTCCTTCTTTCAAACATAGGCTGTTCTTTGACACAGTGTTGCAATTGAACTCAACGCGAGCCAGAAATGATTCGACTAAACGTCATTCGACTAAACGTCATTCGACCAAATGTCTTTCGACCAAATGTCAGAGATCCTCAACAAAATGAGTTTCGACCAAATGTACATTCGACCAAATGTCCTTTCCACCAAACGTACTTTCGACTAAACGTCATTCGACCAAACGTCTTTCGACCAAATGTCATAGATTCATCTCGAAAACCGTAAGAGGTGGAGCTTTGACATATTTTACTAAAAAAAATCTCTTATTATGGCTACAACTTTGCTAAAGACGTCAAACCTCTAAAAAATATTTTTGAAAAAATAATATTTTTAGCTCACTTCTAGGGGGATTGATCTTCAATATTATTTTATCAAAAGGCGCCTTTTAACATGCTCATAAAATTTGTAGAACACGCCAAACCTCTAAAACTAACCAAAAAAAATTATTTAATTTTGATCGCAAAATCATCGATTTCAAACACTGTGCGTGGGTTCAAATCCCACCAGAACGCGTTTTTTTTTATAATTTCATCTTTCAATTTGCCAGTTAATCAACATTATGTGTATCTACTGTACAAATTTTGCCCACTACGTTTCGACATACCAGCACATTGGTAAAAGCTTGAAAAGGCCAACATTGACATATGTTTCACCTAGGACTTCTCCAAAATTCCTCTGGGAGTTTTCCACAGAGATAAATTCGGAAGTTCCATTTGGGATTTCTCAAAGAGATCCACCTAAAATCCCTCCAGGAATTTCTCTAGGTTCCTTCGAATAATGCTCCGTGAGCTCATCCGGAACTATTTTTCTAAAAGTGTTTCTTCCACAGCACTACCATAATATTCTTCTAAGAGTGTTCTTGTAGGACTTCTCACAGGAGATCTGATTCAAGCATATTTTCAGAAGTACTTCAGAGAATTTTACATTCAAGTGTTTCTTTGCAAGTGTTCCTTCTGGAGTGGTCCTTTTTAGGGAGTTCTATCTGGAGAGCACCTCCAAAAATTACTTTTGGAGCATTTTTATCTAGAGTGATCCCACGGGAACATTATTTTGTGAGTTTCTATCGAGAACTTTCCTTGATTTTTTGTTGTTCTGTCGTGTTCCTTCATGAGTTCCTTTGGTACTGTGTCTCCAGCAGTTCATAACACAGTGTTTCTTTTCAAGTGTTTTTCCTCCAAGTGTCCTGCAGGATTTTTCTTCACAAGCACTTCCGAGAATGTTCCTTTGATGTTCCTGCGTAAATGTCTTCATTCGAAAGTTCACCCAGGAGTGATTTTAAGGAGTTTTTCATTCCCAGAAGCGTTTTTCCCGGAATGTTTTCTCCACCTGCAGGTTCCTCGGGAAGTGTTTCTCCAAGAGCACTTACGAGAGCGTTACTCTAGGTGCAACTTCGAGAGTGTTCCTACAGAAGTACTTCGGGAGTGTTGCTCCAGAATTGATCTACCAGGATTTTTTTTCGGAATTTTTACTCTTGGAGTTGTTCCAGGACTATTTATTCATATATATGTACTTCCAGGAAACTTTCAATGAAATTACAAAAAAAAAATATGATGTCTAAAGGAATGTACATAAAATTATCTTCGTAATTCTCAAAGATATAATCGAAAAAACTTTCAAAGTAATTACCGAAATTGCTCAAAAAATGTTCACAAGGAATTGCTGAAGGATTTTTTTTAGGTATTGCTGATATTATCGAAGAAAATACTGAGAGGATTTCCGAAGAAATCCCCAAAGAAATTTTTCAAGAAATCATAAATGCGATTGTCACAACAACAAGAATTGTCACAAGAATCCCCAAAGAAAGTGCCAAAGGTATTTCCAAAGGAATTGACAACGATGCTTTCGAAAAAAATCTATATACCGCACACTGAGGCAGGACTGAAAATATACGGAAAAAACTCTAGCTCGTCGTGTGAAGAATTAGCCTGAGTTAAAATTCACAAATAAAGAGAAATTAAAAAAAAATCTCTAGCTCGTCGAGATGTCGAGAAACACACTTGGTGTCTTCAGAGAAAATATTTTTACGAACAAGGTCGATATTCTGAACGGTAGTATATTCTTCTTACGATGTTCGCATAAAAGTCCTATAAACCCAAGCAACACACATGTTATAATAGAGTTACGACAGTGCAAGTTTTGGTTGTATAGAAGTTTATTTTACGTAATTCTAACATTGTGTTGAAATAACGTAAAATAAACTTCTATACAACCAAAACCTGCGCTGTCGTAACTTTTATATAACATGTGTGTTACTTGGGAATCATTTTGGCCATCTTTCATTTTAGCGATATGGTGTTCTCGGCAAAGTTGTTCGGCTATCTATGTTAAAAAAGTTTGCCGAAGACGGCGAATTTCCAAAGCCTACTATTCTTGAGATATTAGTCGTTTTATAAATTCATTTTTCAATACGTTTGTTAACAAATTTAGTGTCCGTTTTCGAGTAATAATAATGAAAAATACTAAAATAAAATATATATCAAAAAAAAATAGTTGGAAAAACAAAATATGCATTGATTTTTATAGAAAGTTCCTGAAAATCACACAAAATGTATGTAGGACGTTCTTGCAGTCGGGCAAGTTCGGGCAAGTTTTTTCATCAGCGATCACCTAAAAAATACATAAGCTTCCATGTAATTTTTTTTCACAGACATGATTTTTGAAGATTTTTTTTTAAATAGCTTTCAATGTTTACTGTTTTGTGCAGATATATTACTACGTTTCATGATGCCAAGCGAACCATGAGAAGTATAGATGCAATCTAGTCTCAGGTTTAGTTATTTTTAAGTTTTAAACAAATTGTAAAATACAAAAATGTCCTGACAAGCGGTCTGTTTGAACAATAATTTTAACCAAATGAAGGGAAAACTATTGTTTCATGATAGTCCCAAAGACATCAAACAGATTTGAACCATATTTTGAATTTAAAAAATCCATATTCAAAAGTGTCCAAAGTAGCCCCGCATTTCAAAAGTAGCCCCGCATGACGGTATTTAGAAAGACATTGTGAAATCAACTCTTCGAAGAGTTTTCAGATGTATTGAAATGAAAAATTTGTCGTAAGCAATATCCAAAGAATTTGCCTTACGGGTTTCCCAGAGAATTTCTAAAAATTAAGACGGGAGGAATTTCCATAAAAAAAAAACATAGGAAAAAAATCCCTAGAGTATCTGCTTAAATTTAATGTTTGCAAGAGCCTAAATAAAGAATTTCTATAGAAACTCTCAAAGCAATTACCGAATAAATTTTGGAGCAAATTAGACAAGGGATTTTTTAAAGTAATTTCCTAAGAAATTTCAAAAGAAACTGCTGAAATGATTGTCAAAGAAACTGCCGACCAAACTATCAAAAAAAGCAATATCAAAAAATTCAATTTTTTTTCAAAACGAAGTCTCGACGGCGTGATTGAATAAATTGACGAAGGAATTGCCGAAAGACTGTCAACGGAAATTGTCGAATGATATTTCCGAAATAAATCATAAAAATAGAAAATGTCAATGAAATTTTTGGAGGAACTTGCGAAGGAGTTCATAAATGTATCAAAAACCCTAATATTTTTTTTAGGAACTCTCGAAGGAATTACCAATTTGCCTAAAAAATCCTTATAAATTGCCGATAATATTTTTTTTCAATAATTTTTAAGATTCTTTTGGCAAACCCAAAAAGATTTACACTGTTCGGCGTACAGATTCGATTACTGGACACAGTTGACATTCCAACAGTACACTTTCTGTGGATTCGGTACCAAACAGTTTACTTATGTATAAACACCGAAAGCGATAGAAGCATGATTGAACATAAAGAACATTCCACAGTTTGTTGCAGAACGCATTAGAACCGCTGCGCGCCGCCACCACCGTCCGGTCATTCCTAGGTACGGTACATTTGGCACAACGACGATAAGCGCGTGGCCTGCTGCCGTGTGCGTCATCAGAGTCGAGTGTAGGTACCCCCAAAAGCGATGAACGGTGTACCGTTCCGGCCGCACTGCGCCGCGTACAACCACCGTAAGGGAAAGGGGGACTCTCTCCCCGTTGTTCGTTTGTTGTTGGTCATACAAGGCACGTACCAATCGCGGTGGCGACGACGACGACGACCATGGGTCGGTACACCTATCAATTGGTGAAATTTCTGCCAAACTGTGTTTTATCGGTTTGGCAAGGTTGCGGGTGGCTGGTGGGGAGGATGGGGATGACCGGTGTGTGCGCATATGAATTCTAATTTCTCCTCACAAAGCTTGAACGTCTTGTGAAAGATTTGTCGCCGTCGACGACGACCACGCCGAATGGATCAGAAAGTTGTACCTGCATACGTTGCAGCCGGTACAGTGCGATTTAATGGATCATATTTTATGATGGAAAGTGCTACTTTTTCTGTCCATTTTGATGGGAGGTTGAGGTCTTCTGGATGTGGTATGCGTCGATGAGTCGAAATGTTATTGTCAGTGAATCAAAATTCAACCATCGCGCAACAATAATGACAATGTCGCAACCTGTATTTGTTGTGACAATAGACCCAATGCGACATAAGTAAGTCCCAACTTGATAATAGTAGGATAGACATCGTACACCACGAGTTTAGAGATTTTTAAGCCTTGCATTGCGATTTTCGAACGGTAACTTCGAGTCAGTAAACACTGCAACTCTGCTGAAGATCTTTCATCAAACAGATTCGACTTTGGGTTAGTAAATATTGATTATTCACGAGTTGGAAAGTACGCAACGAATTCAGCTTCCGTTTTGTCTGCAACAAAAATTTTCGAGATCATGTCATTATCTGTTACCAGTAAGGATGAAGAGTAATCGTCGCGCCTTCTTTGTTGCTTGTTTTGTGCCACTTTTGTCTGACAATTCTTTTCACTGGTTATTGTAAAGGAAAGTTGGATATAGATTGCTTAAACAATTTTCGCGTTTGCTTCAATTGTCAAGTAGGTTAAACAATTTTTTATCATTTTATCAATACTTAAGGTGGATCTAATGAAAAATTTGAAGTATTCTGAACAGATCTCTCTCGTAAATTTAATTCGAACAATATACATATTGGATAACGTATAATCTCCCCTTTTTATTTTCAATTGTCGTAAAGCTTATCAAAAAAAATATTTCACAGCGGGAGGACATGAACGGCAATCATATCAAACGTATGTAGGTATAATTTCGCGGGCGCAGCGGTAGCCATCCCGCCTGTCGAGCACACAACATTTGCATTTCATCCTTTATGCTTTTGAATACAGTGGGGACCCGATTTTGTCAGCCCCCGATTTTGTCTACCCCCGATTTTGTCTACCCCCGATTTTGTCAGCTTTTTGACCCGATTTTGTCAGCCTTTTTTGAAGTAGAGAAATAAATGTGTTTTTCAATCAGAATTTCAATTTTATAATGAATATTAATGCAGTTGATGTCTTTAGGCGTCATAGAAAAATTATGCAATAAACAAAACTCGTGTAACTTTTGAAAACGGCCAAACTTTTTTTGCAAACAAACACATTTATGCCATTTTTGCACCCAGCCCTAGCCAATTTTTTAAACAAATATTGTTTTAAATTGCTAAAAGATTCCAGCTCTCTCTTTCTTCTTGGCGTAACGTTCCAATTAGGACACATCCTGCTTCTCAGCTTTATGTATTTATGAGAACTTTTGCAATTTTTAACTGAGAATTCCCACAGTCAATGTTTATTTTGTATATGTATATCGTGTGGTAGTCATGAAGATATTTTATACACAAGGTAGTTAAGAAAATGTCGAAGAAACGGAGTGTTTTGCTAGTGTGGCCGCAACATCGCTGTTTCGAACACGTTTTTTTATGATCGGTTTGAACACCGGGGTCTTGTACATGATATCCCCCAGCTCCAAAGGGTTAAAGACTATTCCTCTTAATTTCCTCTGGAACAGAAAAAACAATAAACGCTGCCTGTTGTTGTGTTTACAAGTCAACCAATTTACTTCTTCTTTCCGACATCTCTGGGATTGCTCTAGGTTTACTTGTTAAGATTGCTCCAGATATTAATTATGAGATTTGTGTTGTAGAATTCCTGCTTGAATTGCTTCAATTATCAGTTCAAAAATTCCAGCGATTTATCCGTTGGAAACCCTTAAGGAATTCGAGGTGGCATTCCCCCAGAAATTTTTGCTGCGATTCTTTCAAGAGTGTTTGCTTGATTTCACGTAAGTATTTTGCTGCTGTTTCTCCAAGAATTCCGCCGGAAGTTTTAAAAGAATTTTTTTTCGGGAATTTTGTAATGATTCATTCAGATGTGTCTCTTTAAGATTTTTCCGGGCATTCCTCCTGTGATTTCTCCAGAAGATTTTCTTGAGATTCGTTTAGGAACTCCTGCTAGGATTCCTCCAAATTTTTTGCTGATATTCCTGCAGGACTTTTTCCAAAAATTTCCACATGAACTCCTACAGCGATGTATTCAGGGGTTTCTTTGAGGATTTCTCCAAAAAATCCTCTTACAATTGCTACGCGAATTTTTCCAGGGATTTTTCTAGCGATTCATTCAAGACATCCAGCTGGGATTTATCCATACATATCTGCATTGATAGTCCAGGAACTTCTGCTGGAGTTCCTCCAAGAATTTTTCGGGAAATTTCTATTAGAATCCTTTCAGATATTTCCCTAAGAGCTGTTCGTGCATTCTTCCTATGATATCCCAGGGATTCCTTCAGGAATTGCTGCTGAGAATCCTCCAGAAATTCTTGCTGGTGTTCCTGTAGGACTTTATCCAGTAATTTCTACAGGAACTTCTCTAGTGATGTGTTCAGAGAATTCTGTAGATATTTCTACAATAACTCCTACAGGCTAATTTTCCAATTGTTGAACGGCTAAAAATTCGCCTATTGTTGCACACTCCATGTTATTCTTATGGTGTGCCACAAATGTCGATTTTTTAATCGTTCAACAATTGGAAAATTACCCTATAAATTACTCTGTGCATTAGTCCATGAATAAATCTACGGAAGGCACGAATTTCCCTAATGAAAGAGAACGTAGCCTTGAAACCAACACACTAATGAATAAAACTAGCATTTTCCTAGAGATTTTTTCGAGAATTCCTCTTAGGATTCCTTCAGGAATCCTTCTAGGAATATCTTAAAATGTTCCACTATTAATGCCTTCAGTTATTACGCACACTGGCGTAGCCACGGGGTGGGTTTTGGGGTTAACGAGCCCCCCCCCCCCACAGAGTTAAAATTTGTGGAACAAATTTTCAATATAAAACGCTTTTTGGCGAAAACATGTTTCAGCTGCGCCGCTATTTTGACACTACGACTGAAACCAAATGTATATGCCCTCATTTTACATTGCTGTTTACGAAATGTGATGGTCAAATAATAAAAAAAGGTATCATTGATCGTCAAAAAACCCATACGCATATAGGCATTCCTCTAGAGATTTCACTATGATTCTTCTGTTAGATTTCCCAATTGGTCATCCTCTTTGGATTTCCCGGTGGTCCCTCTTGAGATTTTTCCAGGGTTACCTCTTGGTATCTTCTATACAAAAATCTCTAGGCATTGCTTCTGAATTTTTTTTAGAAAATATTGTTGGGCATTCTTCTGGAATTCATGCTAGAATCAAACATCCCATTTTAGCTTTGATTTCTCCTTAAACTGCTTCAGATATTTCCTCAATACTTTTTTCAGGAATTCTTCTATGGATTTTTCAAGGAGATTTCTTCAAATATTGCAATAGGGATTCTTTCAATGGTTTTTCAGAAAATGCTACAGGAGTGCCTCTAGGGATTTCTACGGAGATTGCAGTAAGGATTCATTTAGAAGGGATCAGACTTAACCTTCCGTAACTCGCGCGGTTGACTACCTGGGTCAGCACCCCACTGGCGCTGAGTACAAAAAGCGAGATTTTTTCAACGAGTTGTATAAAATACAACAGCGCGATCGCTCGAGGGTTAAGGGATTTATCTGGAGCTCCTGTAAAGGTTTTCCAGAAATTCCCCAAATATTTATTTCTTCAGAGATTGTTTAGAGATTAGGCTATGAAAATTAAAGTGGAAAGGCAGCGGAAACGGAGCTAGTTCGGGCAGTGTGAGTGTCTATACTAGTCTATCATATGTTGGTTCATTTTCATTCGTTGACAGCTAAAGTTAGATGTTATGATTTAAGCTGCGATAAGCAGTGACAACTGTCTTATGTAGACCACAATTGCCATAAGCTAGGAGAAGACTGTGTTCCAGTAAGGATGTTTTGACAAGAAGAAAAATAAATAAAAGATTTAATAGTTCTGCTGTAAAAAAGCACTGAATGTAAACTATACTAAATACCTTTTTTTTCTGAGTCCTTAACACCCATTCGATTTTTTTTTTCGACAAAAGGCTAGTTCAAATATTACGTAACGCAAAATTTAGCAAATTCAGACCCTATCCGGTATCCCTCCCCGCGTAACTATTTTTCTAAGAGAAATTTTGATTTTTGAATGAAGCATAGCACAGTGCTGGACCCTTCCCCCCTTATTGGCGTTACGTAATATTTGAACGATCCCAAAACAGACTTTCCATACCTATCTCCGTCTTTGACGTGCTCAGAACATTTTTTCATGAATAAAAAAAATGGTTTTACAAAATGTCCCGATTTTGTCAGGTACCCGATTTTGTCAGCCCAAAATGCTACCAGGGGCTGACAAAATCGGGTCCTTACTGTATAATCTATCAGGCTTTCCTCGTTTCCATTCTCCAATGTTTACGCTCCAGGGTGGTAATGCGCTTTCTCAATGGGAGACGACTACATGCATTTACTGAGATGAAACAAAAGTATAATGACTTTTGAACGATATTGCCATTGTGGCTAAGGTAAACAATTGAAAAATGTTCGTATCAGTCAACTTGAAATGAACTTTCAGATTTCAAATTTGGACAGACATGTAACCATCGTTTATTTGAGAATTGCAATTGCATGCCGGCACGGTAAAGGCTGGGTATGCTGCGCAATTCAGATCCCATTGTGATCCACTAGCCTCTGCCTAGCAACTCCTATCCCTACCTCCTCGCGGTACCGTTTGGAAACTATGAACAACCTTAGGGAAGATCGGGTAACCAACCCCGGTGGTGGTGGGAACTTTGGTCATAGGCTGACAGAGAAGGGTGGGTTTGCTTCGGGAAACCTGAGCGTCTGTTCTCCAGGAGGAGCGGCTCACAACAGCGTCTGATTTCCATGTTAGATGCGGCTGAACTACGTCCGAGTGCCATGTAAGGACTCTAAGCTCAACTGTGCACAATGGTCCACAATGGAAAAGTAGGGGGTTGGTGTCAGGCCCTACGAGCCAGCCGTAAAAAAAAAAAAAAACATTATAACGGAAAATCAGCAACAGAATAATACGAACCGAGACCAACAGCAACGACCCCAGCGAACAAAAAGGACTTGCGATTGGAAACTCGGTACGTGGAACTGCCGATCTCTCAACTTCATTGGGAGCACCCGCATACTCGCCGATCTACTGAAGGACCGCGGGTTCGGCATCGTAGCGCTGCAGGAGGTGTGTTGGACAGGATCCATGGTGCGAACGTTTAGAGGTAATCATACCATCTACCAGAGCTGCGGCTACACACGCGAGCTGGGATCAGCTTTCATAGTGATGGGTGATATGCAGAGGCGCGTGATCGGTTGGTGGCCGATCGACGAAAGAATGTGCAGGTTGAGGATCCAGAGCCGATTCTTTAACTCCAGCATAATAAACGTGCACAGCCCACACTCCGGAAGCACTGATGATGACAAGAACGCATTTTACGCGCAGCTCGAACGCGAGTACGATCGCTGCCCAAGCCACGACGTCAACATCATCATAGGAGATTTGAACGCTCAGGTAGGCCAGGACGAGGAATTCAGACCGACGATTGGTAAGTTCAGCGCCCACTAGCAGACGAACGAAAACGGCCTACAGGGTGCGGCAGGAAAAAATGCGAAAAGTTCAAGGCACTATTACACGCTAAATATGGAATATGTATGACTATTTTTTCATGACAGTGTATCAGTCAATGTCTATATTCTAGCACTGAAAAATAAAAATGAACACATTTGATGATTAACATGTGATAATGTAGGCCTAATAAGCGGATATCAATAAACTGCGCGCCCAATGGTCATTAAACAAAATGACTATAACAGTAACAAAATTAGCTCAAATTCGATGAACAACCAGACCACACTGATCCAGAGCCATGTAGTTTCACATACCAGTTGAAATAAGTACATATATTTGATGATATTGTAGAGAAAATCAAAAATTTTGTTTTATCAGATGCGAAATTTAGCGACCTGTGCGATTTTCTGCGGTTTGAAAATTCTGGTTGTCTTCATCTTCAGGCGCCGCCCTGTAAAGGTTAGCGACCAAAATGGGAAATTTTTTAATTAACTTTTCAGAAAACTAGCCTATTATAGATCATGGAACGTTGAAACATAGATTAGTTAATGTCAAATGGACGAAAATGAGGTTTGAAGTTGAAAAACACTTTCGCATTTTTTCCTGCCGCATACTGTACAACTCATTGATTTAGCCGCCACCAAAAATATGGCCATTCGTAGCACCTTTTTCCAACACAGCCTCCCTTATCGTTACACCTGGAGATCACCACTGCAGACGGAATCTCAAATCGACCAAGTTCTGATTGACGGACGTCAGGACCTATCGTGGCGCCAACATCGACTCCGACCACTATCTGGTGATGGTCAAACTGCGCCCAAAACTCTCCGTCATCAACAATGTACGGTACCGGCGAACGCCACGGTACAACCTAGAGCGACTGAAACAACCGAATGTCGCCTCAGCATACGCGCAGAATCTCGATGAGGCCCCTCTAGAGGACTGCTGGAGAACAGTGAAAGCAGCCATCAACGACGCAGCCGAGAGCACCATCGGATACGTGGAACGGAATCGACGGAACGAATGGTTCGACGAAGAGTGCAGAACGGTTTTGGAGGAGAAGAACGCAGCGAGGGCGGTAATGCTGCAGCAAGGGACTCGACAGAACGTGGAACGGTATGAACAGAAGCGGAAGCAGCAGACCCGTCTCTTCCGGGAGCAAAAGCGCCGCCTGGAAGAAGCGGAGAGCGAGGAAATGGATCTGCTGTGCCGTTCACAAGAAACACATAAATTCTACCAGAAGCTCAACGCATCCTGCAAAGGCTACGTGCCGAAATCTGCAGGAATAAGCACGGGAGCCTCCTGATGAACAAACGTGAGGTGATCGAATGGCGAAGAGAATGTAGGCACGGAGGACCAAGGCAGCGGAGGAAATGACTATCTTGGTGCAGCAGAGGACGCGAACGAACAAAATCCCACGCTGAGGGAAGTTAAGGATGCTATCCACCAGCTCAAAAACAACAAAGCGGCTGGTAAGGACGGTATCGCATCAGAGCTCATCAAGATGGGCCCGGAAAAGTTGGCCACCTGTCTGCACCAGTTAGTAGTCAAGATCTGGGAAACCGATAATCTGTCCCATCCACAAGAAAGGCGACAAGTTAATGTGTGAGAACTTTCGAGCGATCACCATTTTGAATGCTGCCTACAACGTGCTATCCCAGATCATCTTCCGTCGTCTGTCACCTAAAACGAATGAGTTCGTGGGAAGTTATCAAGCCGGTTTCATCGACGCCCGGTCGACAACGGACCAGATCTTTACCGTACGGCAAATCCTCCAGAAATGCCGTGAATACCAGGTCCCAACGCATCACCTGTTCATCGACTTCAAGGCGGCATACGACAGTATCGACCGCGCAGAGCTATGGACGGCTTTCCTGGGAAGCTGACTAGACTGATTAAAGCAACGATGGACGGTGTGCAAAACTGCGTAAGGGTTTCGGCGGGTGAACAATCCAGTTCATTCGAATCTCGCCGGGGACTGCGACAAGGTGACGGACTCTCATGCCTACTCTTCAACATCGCTCTGGAAGGTGTGATGCGACGAGCCAGGCTCAACAGCCGGGGAACGATTTTCACAAAATCCGGTCAATGTGTGTGCTTTGCGGACGACATGGACATTATCGCTAGAACATTTGGAACGGTGGCAGAGCTGTACACTAGTGTACACCCGCCTGAAACGCGAAGTAGCAAAGGTCGGACTGGTGGTGAATGCCTCAAAAACAAAGTACATGCTGGTAGGCGGAACCGAACACGACCGGATCCGTCTGGGTAGTAATGTTACGATAGACGGGGATACTTTCGAGGTGGTGGAGGAATTCGTCCACCTCGGATCCTTACTGACGGCTGACAACAACGTGAACCGTGAAATTCGGAGGCGCATCATCAGCGGAAGTCGGGCCTACTACGGGCTCCAGAAGAAACTGCGGTCGAAAAAGATTCACCCACGCACCAAATGCACCATGTACAAAACGCTAATGAGACCGGTGGTCCTCTACGGGCACGAGACTTGGACCATGCTCGAGGAGGACCTGCAAGCACTCGGAGTTTTCGAGCGACGCGTGCTAAGGACAATCTTCGGCGGTGTGCAGGAGAACGGTGTGTGGCGGAGAAGAATGAACCACGAGCTCGCTGCACTTTACGGCGAACCCAGCATCCAGAAGGTGGCCAAAGCCGGAAGGATACGGTGAGCAGAGCATGTTGCAAGAATGGCGGACAACAACCCTGCAAAGCTGGTGTTTGCAACTGATCCGGTTGGCACAAGAAGGCGTGGAGCGCAGAGAGCACGATGGGCGGACCAGGTGGAGCGTGACCTGGCGAGCATTGGGCGCGACCGAGGATAGAGAGCGGCAGCCACAAACCGAGTATTGTGGCGTACTGTTGTTGATTATGTCTTGTCTCAATGATGTTGAACAAATACATGTATGTATGTATGTATGTATGTATGTATGTAATTTAACCGGAAATCCATCTGCTTGCTCTACAATTATGTATTGAACAGATGGTAAGTCTGCAAGTCTTAGACCATCGACAGGGCAAACATCAGATCCATTTAAAGGGTGTCCACGATGAAATTGGCACACAGAAAATATTGTATAACTTTTGATTGCGTTCGCCAAAATAGATAATTTTGCGACCATGAATAGTATATTATGTGTAGCTAATACCATACAATTTTCATTCAAGTTCAGTATTGGCGCAAATATTGTCGATATCATAAAATGAGATTTTAGAAAATCTGGGCACTCATTTCAAAAAATTGCTTAGGCTATAACTTTTTTGTTACCTCATCAAATCGTTTGAAAATTTCACTCGATATTCTAAACATAGTATCAATTAAGTGGTAAAAATTTGATCGAAATCGGTTCAGTACTTTTTCTAGTAAATATCCAAAGCTCAAATCGCTTCAAGGTAAATTTTAGGTACTTTTTGACCATTTTTAGTTCCGCGTGCACTATTTTGGCTGTAGAACTGGTAACACTCTCCCGATTTAAAAAAAAAACATTGTCAGTGTAAAATTGTTGTATTAAACTGTTTACAGTGAAAATTTCAGCCATTTTTGTTGAGTAGTTTCAAAGTAAGAGCAGTTTGAATTTCACTATACCAAAAACTACATCTGCTTATTGTGACATAGTGCGACATATATGGCTAGACCTTTTTAACGGTATGATCAAATTGAATGAAGTTTTGACAAATTACTTCTACATACATATTTTACGTACATAAAAATTTTCTTTGAAATCGGTTCAGTATTTTTGGTGTCAGAGTTGAAACGGCAAAAAAGTGATATTTTTCAAAATGTTTGTTTGCACAAGATTCTCAAGTGTCAATTCCCTTGTTTCAACGATATCTCCGCCAATACTCAACCGATTTTAATGAAAATTTCATTAATATACTATTCATGGTCAAACAATTAGCTATTTTGGCGAACGCAATCAAAAGTTATACAATATTTTCTGTGTGCCAATTTCAACGTGGACACCCTTTATGATTTGCCTTTACGAAAACCAGTCCAGTATTCGTCCGCGAAGGATTCGTCAAGCAATCTCAAACTGTCGAACAGGACGTGTGATAGAGTTCTTCCTCTGCTTCTTGGCGTAACGTCCTCACTGGGACAAAAGCTGCTTCTCAGCTTAGTGTTCCATGAGCACTTCCATAGTTATTAACTGAGAGCTTCCTCCAATGACTATTGTTCATGTGTATATCATGTGTCAGGCACGAAGATACTCTATGCCTAAGGAAGTCTAGGGAATTTCTTTTACGGAAGGATCAGGCTGACCGGGAATCAAACTTGTTATCCTCAGCGTAGTCATTATGAACACCCGCGCCTTTTTGTTGGCATTTCGGGTGAATAGATATAAGTAGGGCCCTAGTAGTTACTGTACAGAGTATCCCAAGAAGTATCCATTGAGGTAGTTCATAACATTAACAGTTAAGATGGCACCAAGGTCCAAATGCACATCTAACAGCATCTTCTACTTCTACTTGCTGTTGTAGCTCTAATTACAGTTTAAAATTGGCAAAAACATCGCCATGGTCTATTTTATATTTGTTTGACAAATTGTCTGACAATCAACAAATAAAGAGATAATTTTGTTTGTCAACACAACTTCCGCTAAACAATCATCGAACAATTCATTCAAATCAAAATTCCCAACAAGCCAACCACAAACGCATGGACCTCCAACCATCTGTCATCTTTTCGGTTGCAGCAACCCCATCCGATCGCTGCCAAGTCGTACAAATTGGCCACCAAATATACGACATAATTAACATTGCTGCGAGGCCAAACAAAGGCATTTTGTCATTCAATTCAACAAGAAGACAATCTTGATTAAAATGCACCACCATCGACCGCCATCGTACCCCGCGAATGGGTGACAAACGAGCGGACGACGGAACGGAACTACCCGCGATCACGTCACCCTTCCAATTCCAACTGCAGCACCGTCATATGTTATTGTCGTCGTACCTAGTCGTCCGTCGTTCCGATTCCAAACATTTTAAAAAGCTCTTCTAAGTAGAAAATCGAAACTTCTCAAAAAGTGGCTAACCTTCAACTCCCTGTCAAAACTTTGCTGGCGCTGGTTGTTGCTGGCTAACATAATGGCACTTTGAACTCGTTCGCCTTTTAGGCGGCAGGTGCGTGCCCAAAATACATTCTCTGCATCGCACAGTGCTGATTTGTCTTGCTATAGCAGACACTTTGATCCGGACTCAGGCAGGGGGCTCCGGCGTTGTGGCTGGATGACAGCTCAAGCATTCAGTCAACAATTGCCAATTTGGTTAAGTAAATTGTAGTCGTAGTCGTCGTCGTCATCATCATGGTGGCCGCGAGCCAATAATAACAATAATAATACACCAGCTAACCAGCCAGCCAGCCAACCAACCAGTGAGATGTCTCGTGGCGACACTTGAGGAGGTGACAGCTTTAAGCTTTTTGGCTCGCTGCCCAAGCGCTAAGGTCACGGATTCGAATGGTTTGTCTAATGGTAGGTAGCTCTGTAGCAACCTTCGTGGCTCATTTCTGAGTAGACAGATGAATTTTTCAGTAAGAAAAATATTCTTTTTTTATTGGGCATAACTAAAAAAATTAGAAAATGTGATATTCGGCTTTCCAGACAATTTTCCAAAAATTCCTTTAGAAATTTCACCAGAAATACATTCAGGGATTATTTTAAAAACATTCCCAACAATCCTTTTAAAAATCTCTCCAGGGGTTTCTTCTGACATTCAACTACTTGCAATGAATTCCTTCCAAAGCTCCTCCATGAATTGCTTCAGAAATCCTTCCATGGATTTCTTGGAAAAATCTAATCCTGGCGTTCCTTTAGTAAATACTTCAGAAATTTCTTCAGAGTTTCCTTCAAATATTTTCCAAAGAGTTTCTCCAAAAAATCTTTCTGAAGTTCCTTCACATATGCTTTCAAGAAATCTTCTAACGAATCATTTTGATATTTTTTTTAGGAATTACCTAAAAATTTCTCCACGTACTTTTCAGAAATTCTGCATGGAATTGCTTCAGAAATGTCTCAAAGTTTTTTTTTTTAATCGAACAAAGATCGCCTTAACAACTTCTTCGTGAAATTCACCAGAAACTCCTCCAGGGATTCCATTAGGAATTATTTTAAAGATTCCTTCAGATTTTTTAAGACTCCAGTAGGTTTTCTATGCATTTCTTTTAAAATTCATTCGTAGTTTCTTTGGAGATTCCTCCAGAGAGGATTTCAGGAAGTTTTACAGCTATTTCTTCAGAATTTCTCTCCTCTAGGAATTTCTTCGAAAAATCCTCTTGATATTCAACTAGACATTTCTCCAAGACCTCCTGTAGAAAATCTTCTATGGATTTGTTCTTTTGGAAAATTCTCCAGTTTCTTTCACAAATTCATTCTAAAAAATCCAAGGGATTTTTTAAACCTATCTTGCTCACACTGCTTCCAAAACTCCTTCATTAACTTCTTCAGAAATTTCTCCAGAGTTCTCACCAGAAACTCTCTAGTGATTCCTTCAGAACTTTTTCCAAGGATTTCTCTAAAAAAATCCATGGAACTTTTCGGAAATTCCTTC